>NC_043017.1:24277499-24512499 GCF_006345805.1 Octopus sinensis
AGAGGAGTACATCAGGGATTGGTTCACAATCCGCTCCTATTCATTAATAGTCCTTCAGGCAATAACAGAACAGTCTAAGACTGGTTGCTCATGGAAATTGCTATATGCTGATGACCACAAGAAAACCCACTCATCTCACCCAGAAACCAAGGTTCACGAAGCATAATGTATACATATACGACTGCCCCCTCTCTCACAAAATTTTGTCAAGCATTCTCCGATCCCACAAGCATCTCTTTAGCACTGATCTCTCCATCACTTGCTTAACCTTTTTGCATTTAAACCAGCCATATCCAGCCAAAATATTCTACCTGTTTTATGTTCAAACTGGCCAAATCTGACCTCTCACACCTAACCTACAATGTCATTCTAAAAATAAACAGTCACTCATTGAACTCTGAAAAACTACAAGATAATTCAAAACCATATGAATAAATAAGCATTACATTTGACAAAGTAAACTGAATGCAAAAGGGTTAATCACAGTATTCTGCTGTTGTAATTAAAATAAAGCCAAATTTAAATGTTTTATCATCATCTTTTTTCTATGATACCAGTTATCTTTCTCATGACCTAAAACTACTACACTTGATATTTATCCTTCATTCTCAACATTGTCCCTCGCTATTCACATTTTACATTGATCACCCCACCCTTCTCTGCCACCATATTACCTCTCCCTTTCCCTCTCACTGAATCACCTTGTGCTGACTTGTCCAATCATCATTCATCACTCACTCTCCTTGCAGACTATCTTACCACTCACTCTCCTTGCAACCAACCCATCCACGAGTCACTCCCTTTCTCATGTCCTCCTCCTCTTTACTGTACTATCACACATCTCCAGCTCTTTACCCTTCTATACTGCCAGTCATCTCCTACTCTCCCCATCTCTCATCCAACTAATTTATCATCAATCTCCCACCTCAACTCTTGCTCACAATGCAGTAATATTTACATCACCACCTCTACCTCATTTCTAACTATCCCTCACTCTTCTCATATACTCTTATAATCTCTACCCACCCTTCTTATTTGCCTGCCCCCAGGGTTCATCCTGACACTTTGTCATCACCATCTTCAAACTCTCTGGTTCCAACCTGATTATCTCCTCTACACCAAGAAACCTGTTCTGACCTTTTCACCTAGCACAAAGCTGCCTCCCTTTCCATTATACTCCTACCCAGTTGAAGGAGGCTCTTAGACTTTTGAGCTACACAGCAACCTCACTAGTGCTGGTGCCACAAACCCCCCGCCCCACCCTTTGCTCTCCATAAAATGCTTGGCATCAGGAAAGATATCAAGTCATAGAAACCATGCGGAAGAAGGAACTGGAGCACAGCACAGTCCTCTCTCAGGATCCTTGTGAAACTACCCAACAACATGTCAGTATGGAAGACAAATATTCATTTCTATTCTAGGCACAAGGCCCGAAATTTCTGGGGAGGAGGCCAGTCGATTAGACTGACCCCAGTACTTAACTGGTATTTAATTTATCCATCTTGAAAGGATTAAAGGCAAAGTTGACCTCAGCAGAATTTGAACTCAGAATATAAAGACAGATGAAATACTGCTAAACATTTCACCTAGTGTGCTAATGTTTCTGCCAGCTTACCGCCTTAGACAAATATTAGAAGATGATGATGCAGATGATGACATAATATATAAACATATCATCCTCTTCATCATTGTTTTAATCTTTTATCTTTTACTTCTTTCAATCATTAGACTGTGGCCATGCTGGGGCACTGTCTTGAAGAATTTTTAGTCGAATCAATTACCTTTTTTTATTTTTTAAAGCCTGGTATTTATTCTATTGATCACTTTTGCTGGACTGCTAAGTTACATAGATATAAACAAACCAACAACAGCTTCCAAGCAGTGGAGGGGAAAAAACACAGACCCCCCCATACACACATACATGAAGTTAGGGGACATAAACACACTAACACCAGTTGTCAAGTAGTGATGGGGGACAAACACTAACGCAAACACACATGATGGGCAAAAAAAGTCATTCACTTCAGAGAAGGGTAGATTGGCTAATGGATCCTATTAAAGACATGGTGGTCTTGGGTGGAAACTTCAATCATAAGCCAGCTCAATCAGAGATAGCCTAGGGTTCAACAACAATGACATAGGTAGTTTTATGTGTTCACCTGATCTCATAGAAACAGCAACCGAAAACATAGGGTCATGAGGCCAGACTAGCATTGTATCAACATAGCGTCACAAGGTCAGATTAGCATTATATCAACATAAGGTCATGAGGTCAGACTAACAGTCTGTCAATATAGGGTTATAAGGTCAGATTAACATTGTATCAACATAGGGTCATGAAGTCAGACTAGCAGTGTGTCAACATAGGGCCAAGAAGTCAATCTTCGATGTGTCAACAGAGCGTAATAAAATGAGATTAGTAGTGTGTCAATATAGTCATGAAACCAGTCAAGCAATACATCGCCATCACTAAACCGGCTTTATGAAACTAGGTTCACATGGATATGTGAACCCTCACATGGATATGTGAACCTATACTCCACCAGCTATAATGACAACATAACATGAACATTACTTCAAAGTGTCAATGGTCAACAATCACAAAGGACATTTATGAAACGAGTGTGGCAGAAATATAAGGACACTGACCTCTACTACAGCATTGTTGTTTAGTTTCTGTTTACTACCAGTTGGTACTGGCTTACTGTCAACATAAATAGGTCTCTTGCCCTCATTAGCTATAAAAAAGTCTCCGTTGTGTCGGAGTTTGATGATGCCCTGTAGCCGCGAGATCTTCCAAGCTGGTCCTTCTAATGATAAGTTCACATCAATATGATTGTCCTTTGTAGCACGGCCCAGTGTAATCTGTAGGAAAAGATATGAGCAAAATTACCACTGACATATATTATTATTATATAATAAATCTTTGCACACCTCTTTGTCTTCTTTCTTGTTACTTCTCTCTGTCTCTCTCTCTCCTCCTCCTCCTCTCTTCCAATCTCTCCCTTGAATAGGTAACCATGTACCTCCTCTATACCAAGACACCTGTTTCTGCCTCTGTCTCTCTGTCACACTCAAATCTTTCATCACCTGACACAAGATCACCTCCTCCAAAGTCCCCTCCCCTCTCAAAATTCTTTGTCTTGCAAAGTAACTTGGTGACTCTGCCAGTGTAGTTGCTACTTAAAAAGCACTTGATCCACACTGTGAAGTGGTTGGCATTTGGAAGGGCATCCAGCTGTAAAAACTCTTGCCAAAACTGACCTTACCTGTGCTGGTGCCATGTGGGGTGGTTGGTGTTAGGAAGGGAATCCAGTCATAAAAACCATGCGTAAACAGACACAGAAACCTGGGTGGGCCCTGTCAAACCATCCAACACATGCCGGCATGGTAGACAGACAGACAGACGATGATGATGACTTGATGCTATTTCAAGCCAAGGAAATACAAATATACATAGTCACACTTACACATATATCATTGCTTTATCATCGTCACCATTTTAATATCCACTTTTCCATGCCTACATGGGTCAGGCAAAGTTTACTGAGGCAGATTCTCTATGGCTGGATGCCCTTCTGGTTGCCAACCCTCACCTGTTTCCCAGCAAGGTAATATTTCTTCATTGCCAGACACGTTCTTGCAAAATACTAGAAATGAATGACACTGCTTGTATAACAGTGAGGTTCATTTACAACTATCAAGTGATGTCAAGGCACAGAGACACAAACAGATACACAGATATTTACAGGCATATGTGGTGCAAAGGTTACAAAAAAATACATCACAAAGATAAAAAGTAAATACAGAGCGGATGTTAGTTTGACACTCAGGAAATGATAATTTATGAAAAATAAATGTGTGTGTGTGTGTATATAAATAGATATATATACACATACATACATACACACACACACACACACATATATATATATATATTCCATAAATTATCGCTCATTTTAATATTTATTTTTCCATGTGGAACATGGACAAGACAACATCTGTACAAGCTGCAAAATTAACATCCATCAATAACAACCTCAACTGATGTGTGCATTTCAACCCCCTCTCTCTCTCTTTCTCTCGCTCTCTTACACAAACACACACACACACACACAAATCACCCCCATTACCACGACTGCTGGTGACGTCTTACTGCCATTATTAATTTTCTGATGGCCTTTGAAATATATTTGAACTCTTGACACACTGCCATAGTTGCACCAGTACCTGGGTTGTACTTTTTTTTACAGCTGGAAAGGCTGGAGCAATATAAAGTGCATTATTCAAGAAAACAGATGCACTGCCTGACCCAGGGATAGAACTCACAACTTTCAGATCATGAACTAAACACTCTAATCACTAAATCATATCAGATTTGGTTGTTCAGTATTCATAGCAATTTCTTTACTGCCCACAAGGGGCTAAACATAGAGGGGACAAACGAGGACAAAGGGATTAAGTCGATTACATCGACCCCAGTGCGAAACTGGTACTTAATTTATCGACCCCGAAAGGATGAAAGGCAAAGTCGACCTCGGCGGAATTTGAACTCAGAATGTAACGACAGACGAAATACCGCTAGGCATTTCGCCCGGCACGTAACATTCAGTATTCATAGCAACCTAACAAAATCCTCACCAGTTACACAGATTTCCTATCACCTCTAAAGGAAACTTATGCCCTTTGCAGGTATGTAAGTAGGTCTGCATAAACCGGAAGACTTAGAATTATGTGCTGCTACCAATGATACTTCCATAATGCCAGTAGGAATCAGAGAGCTGTGCCTTCCCACCATATAAATATTGCGTCCATTCATAGCGTTACACTACACAATGGGGAAGCGTCTACAAAGTTGTCCACTTCGCAGAAAATAACAGCCAACTCTCCTTCAACTCAAACCTTGCTGTTAGAAACAAAAAAGGAAAACTACACTGGATAATGTAGTCCTAAGATGTACTGGTTTTCAACTCCTGTTGTAGACAACGGGGGAAGATTTTGCAACTTCTTATTGAACAACCTGCACAGGTGATTTATTGATAAAGATCAAATGTTTTGTGTTATATGTGAGCTCACACACCCTCCCCATCAAACAGACAATGCCTGTACAGATGAAGGGTGGACTACATGTCAGATATCAAAGTGACTGCAGAACAACATGAAATGAAGCATTTTGCTCGAAACACAATACAACACATGGTCCAAGAAGCAAAACCATGACCCCGTGATCATGTTTGCAACACACTAACAACCACTAGGCCACACACCCTCACTTGATGTACCACATCTAAAAAAGACACTGACCCACAGATATACTAAATCAGAGAACTTGGTCCTCCCCAAAGACACCTCATCATAGGTAGCCAGGATGTCTAAAGAGACGAGGCAATTGAGAATTATATAATAAGGTGCAAGTAGCAATCAGAGAACAATGTCTTCTCACACTACCGCTTTACAGGTAACCAGGGGGTCAACGGAGAGGAGAGTGTTGACAATTATATGCTGTCACCAAAGATACATCACAGCATCAGTAGAACTAACTCTGCAATGGCTCAGCTAACAACTTAATGACTTTGCCAGTAACAGCTGTAGCCTATCATTCATATATATATATATATATGATGTGTATATGTGTGTGTGTATATATATATATATAATATATATATATATGATGTGTATATGTGTATGTGTGTGTATATATATATATATATATATATATATATATGATGTGTATATGTGTGTGTGTATATATATATATATATATATATATATATATATATATACACATACCTATATTTATTTGGTCCTCTTTAATTTACATTTATTTACATTATGTCTAGTTTAACAGCAGTGGTGCATATGGCAATATCAAGTTAAATCTAGTAGTTATTGCAATGGACAATCTGGAGAGCAATGGAACTGGTTATCATCATCATCATCACCATTTTTTAATGCTGGCATGGGTTGGACAGTTTGACAGGAGCCAGTGGATTGCATCAAGCTCTGATGTCTGCTTTGACATGATACCTTTGGCTGGATGCCCTTTACTAATGCCAGCCACTTTACAGGGTGTACTGGGTGCTTTTTATGTGGCACTGGCACCAGTGCCACATAAGAAGACAAGATCCTTCAACTGAAGGCAGGCGAAGTAGTAGTAGTAGTATTGAAGGATGTATCTTTATGCCAGGTGATAAGATGATAAAGTATGGAAGGAAGACAGGGACAGATGTCTTGCTGTGGGAGAGCACATTAACTATTCAACCTGTTCTTTTCTAAGTTGATAAGTAGTAAGTTGAGGGGATTTAACTGCTATTTCCTGTAGATCAGGTACTCATGAAGTGTCTCCTTCATTGCTCAGTGACATGCTGGAGGATGGGTAATGGCGAGATTGGTGACGATAATGATGATAACAGTCAATAAACTTACCTCTTTTGACCTCATTAAATAACGAACTAATCGTCCTCGTAGCACAGCAAGTGTCTGGTTATCAAAGTCTGGAGGGCTTACACCTGCAATCACAATCAATAAATTCCTTCATAAGCAACAACAGACTTAGTCAAAGTATGCAAAAACAGAGATAATGTTCGGGAGTGGGGGAGGGGGGGGTCCTGATTTTTTTTTTTTTTAAATATCAATGAAATACTCTGATCTATTGCATCAACTCATTCATTAAATATTTCACACTGAGGTCAACTAATTACAATTCAACTCTGCCCTTTTCTGCTAGATTAAGAGTAATTAACAATACTTATCAATGAATAATTAATCTAGCTCATATGTTTCAAAGGTTTTGACTTGGTTTTCACAGGTGGACACCCTTCCACTTTACCAACCACTTTACAGAGGATACTGGATGCTTTTTTATAAAGGCACCAGAGGGGTTGCCAAGCCCTCAACAAGACTAAAGGGTTCAATCAGAAAATGGATGTTAAAATCAGAAGAGTCGTTAGAGCATCTGACAAAATACCTTGTGGTATTTAGTGAAGTCTCTCTCTTTTACTCTTTTACTTGTTTCAGTCATTTGACAAAGGCCATGCTGGAGTACCGCCTTTAGTCGAGCAACTCGACCCCGGGACTTATTCTTTTGTAAGCCCAGTACTTATTCTATCGGTCTCTTTTGTCAAACCACTAAGTAACAGGGACATAAACACACCAGCATCGGTTGTCAAGCAATGCTAGGGGGACAAACACAAACACACACACGCATATATATACATATATACGACGGGCTTCTTTCAGTTTCCGTCTACCAAATCCACTCACAAGGCTCTGGTCGGCCCGAGGCTATAGTAGAAGACACTTGCCCAAGGTGCCACGCAGTGGGACAGAACCCGGAACCATGTGGTTGGTAAGCAAGCTACTTAACACACAGCCACTCCTGTGCCTATAAGTCTCTTTATGTTTGTAATTAAAATTCCATACAGGTCAGCTTTACCTTTATGCTTTGTAAGATGTAGGTAAATATGTACAAGACTATGGTACTGAAGTAAATACAATCAACTGATACCCTTTGAAGACAGTGTCCCTCCTTAAGTGCAGTCCAATGACAGAAACCAGTAAATGAACAATAATTTTATACTACAGGCACAGGGTCTGAAATTTGTGTGGGGAAGGCTAGTTGAGTGCATTGACCCCAATGTTCAATTGGTACTTATTTCATCGGTGAAAGGCAAAGTCAACCATGACAGAATTTGAGCTCAGAGTATAAAGCTAGAAGAAATGTCACTAAGTACTCGCCACCCTTTAAAGTAAATGAATAATGTGTGAGTGGAAAGAGAAAAAAACAGGAAAATAAAACAGAACAAAACATGGAGAAAAAGGGTGTGTTAGTTGTTGATATGAAATAAGAAGGGTAAATTTACCTGTGACACTGTCTACTAAAACCTGCCACTTGGGGAGTTCCTGTTCAAGGTGCCGAACTTCTCTTTTATTCCGCCGATCAGCAATATCCAGTTCTGAAATAGGTCAGGGTTTCATTGTTACAAACAGGTAAGACTTGACACAGAGGTCAACACACATACACACCAAACAACACATTGCTATACGTGTGCATAATCTCTCTCTCACACACACAAGCCAATAAATACACATGCTCTTACTCTTTTACTTGTTTCAGTCATTTGACTGCGGCCATGCTGGAGCACCGCCTTTAGTCGAGCAAATCAACCCCAGGACTTATTCTTTGTAAGCCCAGTAATTATTCTATCGGTCTCTTTTGCCGAACTGCTAAGTGACGGGGACGTAAACACACCAGCATTGGTTGTCAAGCAATGCTAGGGGGACAAACACACGCACACACAAACACACATATATATATATATATATATATATATATATATATATATATGACACGCTTCTTTCAGTTTCCGTCTACCAAATCCACTCACAAGGCATTGGTCGGCCCGAGGTTATAGCAGAAGACACTTGCCCAAGATGCCACGCAGTGGGACTGAACCCGGAACCATGTGGTTGGTTAGCAAGCTACTTACCATACAGCCACTCCTGCATGTACACACACACACACACACAGACATACACACACTGAGCTTGAGACAATCACACAGAGACAGAAGTAAACTGACAAACATACACAGGTAGACATGACAGGCTCACGCAAACCTTAACCAACGTTCGATCACTTCCACTAAGATGCAGTTTACAATCCATTCTCTCCATACTCGATTTTTTTTTTACCCCTTATATACACCTCACCCATTTACAGACTTTCCATCAGTCTTCTAACACAAACACACACACACTTGAGGGAGTTCTGTTAATGGCTTGGTGGACACACATGGCTAAGCGAGAGAACAAGTCTCAGTGGAATAAGGATTAGAAAGACTGTGAAAACTGTATAGAGGAAGAAGGGACACCACCAGGGGTGACAGTTTGTTATTCAACTCTCTGTTGTTAAAAAGTGTTATATACAGCAGGATCTGTAACTCACTGAGTCAGTAACACACACTTTAATAAACTACTGTGTGAAAAGTCTGGCTGCATCCGAAAAAATATATATTATGAAACAAAAATAAACACAAAATTTATTACACGTATCTGTTACCACCACGACAGTCAACTATTTGATGCCGAACACGAGTTTGATGTTGAATACATCCACGAATTTTCCGCTCAGATAGCTCTTCCCAAGACTGCAAGATGGCTTCGTGCAATTCATGCCTCGTTGTAGGGTTTTTCAGTTCAACTTTATTGGCCAAAACTGAAGTTAATATTGATTCTGCTAATTCCACGTGTAAACATGTGTTGAACAGAACTCACTGAATAAATCTTAATTAACTGTGTTGTCAATTGTATGCACCTGACATATGCTAACGTGTATGCAGCCAAACTTTTCACACAGAGGATAGATTATCTTAACATTCAACTCATGTTACATTCATTTATACAGGGCAACTGCAGTAATTAGGCACAGGAGTGGCTGTGTGGTAAGTAGCTTGCCTACCAACCACATGGTTCTGGGTTCAGTCCCACTGTGTGGCATCTTGGGCAAGTGTCTTCTGCTATAGCCTCGGGCCGACCAATGCCTTGTGAGTGGATTTGGTAGACGGAAACTGAAAGAAGCCTGTCGTATATATGTATAATATGTATGTATGTATATGTTTGTGTGTCTGTGTTTGTCCCTCTAACATTGCTTGACAACCAATGCTGGTGTGTTTACGTCCCCGTCACTTAGCGGTTCGGCAAAAGAGACCAATAGAATAAGTACTGGGCTTACAAAGAATAAGTCCCGGGGTCAATTCGCTCGACTAAAGGTGGTGCTCCAGCATGGCCGCAGTCAAATGACTGAAACAAGTAAAAAAGTAAAGAGTAAAAGAGTAATTCCCAACAAGATACGAGACATTTTGGTGCCTCATATTTGGCATCGCTGATTCCACATTGACTTATCTGACATCAGACATTTTAACCCTTTTGATACCAATTCGTCTAACACTGAATTCGCCATTATTTTTGAAATTAACCGAAACAAAAGTAGTGAATTTCAACAGAAATAGAGTAACAAAAAAAGGGTTAATCTTTACCATGCTCCAGCACTTCATCTCTTGGGTCCCTGCAATTAGAAGAGATATCCAGTTTGAATGATTTATTCATAAAAGAAACATTGCATGTAAGGTTTATAATGTGGTGAATTAAAAACCACAAATCTCACAACAGTTGTTATTTTGTGCCCCTGTGCAAGGCACCTAATTCCGCATGCTCCAGTTGTTCTGACTGGAGAGAAAGGAAAATGGGTTTCACTCCTTACTTCATGGTTGGATGGTGAGAATTACTTGAAGAAACCCTCGCCCGTACCAAAAGAAAAAAGAAGAAAAAAAAGGAAAATGCAAAAACAAAAATGTAGAAAAATGTCATCACATCAACATTATTTTTTGTATGCTTTCCATGCTTGCATCTGTTGGATGGCTTGACAGGAACTGGCCAGCTGGGGAGCTGACTAGGTTCCAATGGTTTATATGGTGAGATGCCCTTCCTAACACCAACCACTTCACAGAATGTACTGGCTGCTTTTCATGTGACACAGCATGAGTGCTTTTAATGTGGCACTTCCACAAGTGCTCCCAAAGTGGAACTGGCATGAGTGCCTTTAACGTGGCACTGGCAGAAGTGCACCAAATGTGGAATGGGCACAAGTGCTTCTAACATGCTCCTGGTACAAGTGCTTTTAATGTAGTACTGGCATGAGAGCTCTTCACTAGCACAAGTGCATTCCTATGCAGTACTGGTAAGGGTGCTTTTCTATGTGGCCCCACCACAGGTGCTTTTCACTGTGACCCTGAAATGGATGCTTTTTACGTGGTACCAGCACTCATGAGCCTGTGAGGCAAAATTGATAGAAGAAAGGGATGAAGTTATCATCAGATTAGAGAACTGACCCAAACGTTTGCAACAGAACTGTGTCCACTAAAAGTACACAAGAATCAGGAGGAAGCATTAAACCAATACATTCAGTCTATCAATCACCCAGGTGTTATACTAGAGGTTCTCAACAAGGACAGTACTGCCCACAAGGGGACACTGCACATGTAGAAGAAGGAGAGTATTGTAGTTCACTTGAAGCATTGTGTATTGTTTATAAAATATAACGTGTCTTGAATGGCACAACAATACAGAGTAGACTATAATAACTGTTATAATTTAATTATTCTTAGTCTGATATAATAATGATGTTTTGGAATACAAAAATTCCTTCTCCAGATATCGCTAGGAATTGATAGAGTGACTGCTAATATCTTTAGGAAGCATATGGTGTGGGTCACCTTGTCCTCTGTCCTGCTGCTTTGCTCTGGATGTGTGCAAGTTCATTTCTGGTGTATGCTATTTTGCCACAGAGTGGATGGCCTGAACTGTACTGAACAAACACTGGATCCCTATTGCTACTCGACTTCCAACTGAAAATAATGGAAGAAGGAGAGATCTACACCGAGTTCTATAAGAAAGCAGCCAGTAGAGATTTGTTCAGTACAGTTCAGCCCTTCGACTTGGTGCCAAAATAGGATACGCCAGAAATGAACTTGCACGTATCCAGAGCAAGTGCAGCAGGACAGAGGACGAGGTGACCCACACCACACGCTTCCTAAAGATATTAGCAGTGACTCGATCAATTCCTAGCGATATCTGAAGAAGAAATTTTTGCATTACATTAGACTATGGATAATTAAATTACAACAGCTATTATAGTCCACTCTGCATTGTTCTGCCATTCAAGACATCATCATCATTGTTTAACGTTTGCTTTCCATAACCAGCATGACTCTCTGGAATTTAGCCCCTATAAATCACATATTACTATTGCTTTAGATTAAAGTTAAGTGCAGGTTAAACCAGCAAGACTTATAGCATCCTCAATTCTTTCATTTGGGATTAGAAAGAATGCACAGAATATTAAAAATGAGAGTTTGGTGCAAACATATGGGGATTCCTACGATATATGTCCATATGTTAAGCAGTGTTTATAGACAGCAGGCTTTCTCACTAATCACCTCATATTCAGTCAATAATGAATGATACATTTAGCTTTTAGTTGTAGATGTTGGTGTGAAATTTCCATTCAGTCTGCATGCAGACAGGTACCAAGGAAATATTGATTTCTTTTGGTACAAGAGAAATCAAGCCCGAGCCAACAAATACATTAATGGTAAACATTTGGCTAAGCAAAGTCAGATTTTGACTGTCAGAATGGAGAGGACCAAAGCTTGAGGCAGTGAAATATCTAGTCTGGTGCTCTCTTGTTCTATCCATCTATATAGCTTTAACTCTCTAAGGAATATAGCATAGAAAGAAAAGAATAACTTACTGTAGAGCATCATCATCCATCATATCTTCGACGTCAGAGAAATTTAAAACGTGGTCTCCTCGTGGCATAGGCTGAACTATAGAAGGAAATAAAAACACCCATCAATAAGTGTATGTGTGCGTGTGTGTGTACAGAATGTATGCATGTTATAAATGTATATGCTACTTGTTGTATGTTCTAACCAGCCATATCCAGCCCATCGCACCCACCTTTCAATGCCATTCTAGAAATATGCAATCACATCATCAAAATTTTGAAGCTACAAGGTAATACATGATTAATTAAAAACAATGTGAGGGAAAAAGCATTACATTTGAGGGAATAATCATGATCATCACCAATGTTTAACGCCCATCTTCCATGCATACATGGCTAGGATGGATAATAGGAGCCAGCCAAGTAGATAAACTACCCTAGACTACTGTGTCTGTTTTGGCAGGGATTTTACAGCTGGATGCCCTTCCTACCACCAACCACTCCACAGAGTGGACTCAGTGCTTTTACCTGGCACTAGTACAGGTGAGGTTAGTTTTGGTATGATTTTTACAGCTGGATGCCCTTCCAAATGCCAACCACGTTACAGTGTGGACTAAGTGCTTTTAACATGGCACCTGTACTGGCAGGGTCACCGAGTAACTCACAAGACAAGGAATTATGAGAGGGGAAGGGCATTTGAGGAGGGGAACTTGTGTCAGAAGATGAAAGGTAGGTGTGTGAGACAGAGATAGAGACAGAAGTAGGTGTCTTGTCACAACAGAGGGGGCATTAGGGGAGGTGATTCAGTGTGAAATGATGAAAGGTTACAATGTAACAGAGAGGCAGAAATAGGTGCCTTGCTATAGAGGAAGTACATGGTTACCCAGTGAGAGAGAGAGAGAAAATCTGAATGCTAAAGGGTTTAAAACCATTTATTAGTAAGAGGATTTCAAGACCAAGTCTTCAGTGACATAACAGAACCAATAAAATTAATTACAAGACAAATAAAAGAAACATTTCAAGATTACAAGAGCTGTACGCAAATAATGTTGAGTACATCGAAAACAATAATTTAGAAGTAAAAATATTTAAAGGAAAAAAATACTATTTTGGCAGCAGTTTGTTGATATAATTAAAGAAAGCAATTTACCTGATTGATCTGGTAATAAGTGATACTGTTTCATCAAAACCCAATGATTCTGTAAACCTTTTGCGATCCGAGAAGAGTGAAATACATCTCGGTATTTACTAAGTAGGTCCTGAAAAATCTCTAAAGTTGGTTGACTCGTCTGGAGAAAGAAAGGAAGATAAATTTTACCATGATGGAAATCACGACAAACGATAATTACAACAATTAGTTTTTGCCTTTTTTTAACGGTTTGCAATTATTTTTTTATTAACATAGATTGAATCACAATTTAATTACAAGGAAACAAAGAAAAGGAAAACTAAAGGCTTGGGAGGGGACTGAGCAGCAGATGTGGGGGAAGGAGCACACCCCAGAACAAATGGTGTGTTCAGCCACACCTTGTAGACATGACTGAGATAGTGTTGCCATGGAGAATGGCCAGTGACACTCACTGCAACAGCTGCCCTACCCTGTGGGGCTCATTTCTCAAATAATTGTTTCTAACATAAGCATAAGGCCAGCAATTTTGAAAGGGTCAATGCCACCAACCCCAGTATGTGACTGGTATCTAATTTTATTGACCATGGGGAAATGAAAGATAAAAGTCAAATGCAAAGAGATGGAGTAAATACGACAAAGTATTTTCCAATCATCTAACGATTCTACCATTTCATTAGGTACAAAGCTAATTGTTTTTTTTTTTTATCAAGGCATGAATGTTGGGTAATGACTGAAAGAGTACAATTGCTAATACAAGTGAGTAGAATAGGATTCCCCTGGAGGGTCTCTGGAGTAATGCTACTTGACTCGGTTTATAGCTGAGAGTCAGGGAGTACCTCCACGTTGAGCTGCTATTTTGCATTGAAAGGTTACAGCTCTGGTACTAAGGGCATATCATTAGAATGTTGCAGGGAAGAATTGCAAGCTGAATAAACCACCAGGGGACCTAGTGGTAGACCAAGAATGAGAGGACAGGATAATATCCATACACTCAGTTGGTCACTAGTGTGGAAGTCTAATGAAGGTTACTTCTGATACTTCTGACTCCGTGCCATTGTAACTTACCGAGGTTACTTTGCCTAAAAGAGTCTCTTCTCCTTTACTAAATAGTGTCTTTGACTGAATGTTAGCAATTACATCTGGATGAAGTTGTTTCATTGCCGTTACAGCTAATCTGTGGAATAGAAAATAAAAAGACACACATCACAACCTATATTACACCAGCTGGGCCCTGTGCCGTCAAAAGTGATGGCTAATTGTAGTATTTTATATATAAATAAGGTACAAAACCAAGTTTTTAGTTTCATATTTCTTTTATTACCAAATTTTTGTGAAAAATCTATCCGCAACTAAAATCCTTTGACTGCTTGTTTCCTTCAAAAGGATTTTAAAGTTTTCCTTCCTTCTTGTCTGACTTAAGGCCACATAAAGCTGGCCGTGACTAAATACAAGGGATGGCAAGTAAATACCAAATACACAGAGTTGAAACGCTGTTTGATTTTTCTTTTCAGCGTTGAATGCTTACCATCCCACTTCCATCACACACACAAACATTCACATGCCTCCCTTTTACATACACACACAGAGTTGAAATGCTGTTTGATTTTCTTTTTTCACCCTAGAATTTCCATCATCCCACTACCAAGTTTGTCATCACCCCTGAGATATTTAAATATGGTCAAATGGCAATTATTTGTGTTTTGAGTGCTATTACTACAACAGTCGCAATTTTGACTTTATCATATAACCATGGGGTTTCAGTTTCAAATACAATGTAAATGAGATACTCAGTATTGGGGGAAGGGAAGCAAGTGTGCCTTGGCTCTTTTATACCAACTCGCCGGAGACCACCCCTTTAGTTCCAAGGCACAAATTTCCTGTTTAAAAGGGATCGAAATTAAGGACCTTCTAGCAAAATTTATGTTCCAAACACCAGTTTAATAATGCCAAAATTATTTTACAAAATTCTTCATTATTTTCAAAATTAATTGCAACAAAGGCAATGTATTTCAGCAAAAGGCTTAAAACATTGTTTTTTGGTATTATTACTTATCTAAGGTTTATTATGTATATACAACTGTAATCATCTATGTATCAGTTTTAATAAAATCATAGTTTTTCATTTGACTCTTTACCCGACCAAAGCTTCTTCATAAGTTTATCCTAAGCATCCATGTTTGTTTTCAGACTTTTAGTTAGCCCTAGTTTCATTGCATGCTGGGTAATATAAAGCTTTCCTTTCTTAAGTCACAAGTTACTCCAATGATTATAAAAAATTAATAATGTGCATCATACATGGTGCATGGATATCAAGGAAATATGTCCTGTGTATCACATAAGATATACTGGACACATTTTCCTAATATCCATGTGTCTGGTATGATATACCGGACATATCACATATGATATACTGGACACAAGACAGACGAAGGGTTGGTGAAATTTTTAAGATATGTATTTTTAGTGTCAGGTTTTAATATTTGATAACATCAACAAATCTATGTACCACTTTGAAATTTTGTTCAAAACAAAACAAAGTATTACTGTTTTTTGGTATTATTGGTGCCTATATTATTTCTGCCTTTAAGTAATATTCTCCATTTATTGATGTGGAAATCTGTATTTCAACTTCCCAGATATTTGTAACTGTCTGGTCCAAAAGTCCTGTTATTTTTCTTTAATTTGGTGTTTGTCTAATTGCCAAGATCAAAGAGATTTCTACTGTATTGATTTTTCAATGAAAATAAATCAATGCTTGAAAAACACAAATATATATGAAAGATAATGAGTGAAACTGGTACTTACTTTGAAATAATTGGGTCGTAAAGAAGAGCGTACCACCTTTCTTGAATTTCTTTCAAATTGAATTTACAGGAAAATTTAATACCGACGTGAACAGAAGGTAAATCGTTGGTCTGAAACACAGTGTAACAGTTGTTATTATGGAATTAGAAAAGAGTGGTGAGCAGGCAGAATCATTAGCATCATCATTATCATCACTTAATGTCCATTGTGCATGCTGACATTGGTTGGATGGTATGACTAGGCGGCGAGCTGGCAGAAACGTTAGCACGCCGGGTGAAATGCGTAGCCATATTTCGTCTGCTGTTGTGACCTGAGTTCAAATTCTGCAAGGTCGACTTTGCCTTTCATCCTTTTGGGGTCAATAAATTAAGTACCAGTTACGCACTGGAGTCGATATAATCGACTTAATCCGTCTGTCTGTCCTTGTTTGTCCTCTCTGTGTTTAGCCCCTTGTGGGTAGTAAAGAAATAGGTATGACTAGAGATGGTAAACTGGGGGTGGGGGACATCAGACTCCAGTTTGATTTGACATGGTTTCTACAGCTGGATTCCCTTCCTAATGCCAACCACTTTATAGTGTGGGATGCTTTTACATGGCACCACACGGGTGCTTTTATGTGACACCGGACAGACGCCTTTATGTGACGCCACATGGACAAAATGCTTAGGAGCATTTCTTATTTCTTTATTGCCCACAAGGGGGCTAAACATAGAGGGGACAAACAAGGACAGACAAAGAAATTAAGTCGATTACATTGACCCCAGTACATAACTGGTACTTAATTTATCGACCCTGAAAGGATAAAAAACCAAATTTGACCTCGGTGGAATTTCAACTCAGAAAATAACAGCAGACATTTGATTGAGACTGACTTTTTTGATTTAAAGAAACTAACTATATTGACTGATACTGACATTTGACTGAGATATTGACTAATACATGACAAATCACTTTATTTCTGTGCCATCAAAGAAGCCTCTCTGTGGTCACTGAGCCTGTAGAAACTTGCAGCCAAATCTCCCATCACACCACAACATCTTAAATAAACAAAGGACACGTTGGTTAATAGAGTCCAAGATACTTCTAAAATGGTGAGATGGTCATGGCTAGAATGCTTTTGATCATGGGCCAACTCAATCAATGTTGACTGGAATTGCACAACAATGACACTTTGTTTTGCTTACCAGTGTCATTCCTTCACGGCTGGTCATTGCAAATGTAACCAATATTAACAAAACCATCAGCAAGAAAAATTATTCTAAAAAAAAAAAAAGTTCGTCTTTCTAGAAAGAAATCTAATTTATAATCAACAGTGACAGAACCAGTATTAACACCAAAAAGCAATATTTATCCCCACCCGAAAGTGGATGCTGTGTTATTTACCACGAGAGAGATTCTCATATGAATTTGTGGTGCATATAAGCACTCGTGTTTACATTACTAGCAAGAGAGAATCACCTGCCATCACTGCCAAGCCTACCAGATCACGTGGTATCAGCCTTCCTTGACCTTGTCAGTGGTAGACACCCGAAAGCTAAAGATAGCAATGTAAATAGAATCTCAATGCCTGATTAGGCACTGGAGTCGTAAATAGCCAGTGGGCTTATTAAAAAATAATTAACTGTGACAGAAGCAATATTAATACTACAACAATCACTTTTAACTCTTTTATTCTGTGAAGCATGCTTATTTATTCAAATTGGTTTGAATTAATCATGCATTACCTCACTGCTTCTAAATCTCAATTGTGTGATTGTATATCTTTAGAATGACATTTTATGGTAGGTGTGAGAGGCTGAATTTGGTCAGTTTGAACGTAAAACACGTGGAATATTTAGGTCTAATATGACCAGTTTAAATGCTAAAAGACTAAATGGAGATAAATCTATTTTGATTTTGCTTGATTTCAATCTAATCCAATGGACTTCATGTTTTTATATTTCTAACCTTTCACTAGTAAAACATTTAATGTTGACAGCAGATGAAAAAACATGGTTGTTTTTACGAAATTGCTTGGTTAGCTAGAAGACAACGAGAAATTTTGAAGGAAATTTAATATTTATAAATGGTAAATGACACAAACATAGAAAACAAAGCTGTTTGTGGGTCAACTTAGCAACAACCCGGTATTAATTCCCAGTTGTAATTATTTTGGCTATCGTATTTCTATTATATGTCACTAATGCTCTTGGGAAATGCATGAATGTCACAATTTCCATTAAATCATTAATAACTCCCAATGCTTCAAATACTGCACACTTGTGGGAAGAAAATAACAAAATTCAATGCCTCGGTGAGCTTTGCGGATCTGGTGTGGGCATGTGGTTAAGAAGCTTGCTTCCTAATCATGCAATCCTGAGTTCAGTCCCATGTGGTACCTTGGGTAAGCGTCTTCTATAGCTCCAGGCCAACCAAAGCCTTCTGAGTTGATTTGGGAGGTAGATACTGTGTGGAAATGTGAGTGAGTGAGTGTGTGTGTGTGTGTGTGTGTGTGTGTGTGTGTGTGCATGTTTGTGGCTGTGTACGAGTGCGTGCAAGTGTGTTTGTCCCCTTGTCTTAACACCACATGATGGTTGTAAAAATGAGTGTCACAATTATACATGCTTGGCCATAGAGAAATAGTACCTTGCTTGGAAGCAAGTGAGTGTCTGCAACAGGAAGAGCACCCAGTTGTAGAAAATCTGCCTCAATAAATCCAATCTAATCCATGCAAGCATGGAAAAGTGGACATTAAAACAACCATGATGATGGTGGTGATGATGATTATGACCTGGTGAAATACGAGAACTGGAGAGGAAAAAAAAACACTGACAGGACTAAAGCCCCTGTTTGTGTGTTAGTCATGGTTGTGTGTTAGCATGACTAAATAAGCATAAAGTAACTCACCTGTTGGACAGCGGTAATCAAAGCTAAGTCATCTTGTGGTTTCCATCGTCCTAAATCCTTGGTGGAAGCTGTAACTGGTGTTGGTGTAACATCCTGGGGAGAAGAAGTGACAACTGGTTACATACAGAAAATATATCAAATGAAATAACATTCAAAGAACGGTCTAGAAACAGTGGGATTGTAGCATCGCTAGAACATTGCACAAATACCTTGTGGTATTTAGTTTCATCCCTTTACATAATGAGTTCAAATGCCACCAGAGTCAACTTTGCTTTTCATCTTTGAGTCAATAAAATAAGTACCAATCAAGTACTGGAATCACTATCACTGACTAATACCCTTGAAGGGAATACCTCAGTATGGCCACAGTTCACTAAGTGATACCAGTAAAAAAATAAACATGAACCCTTTTCTTACCATATTTCTGTTGAAATACACTGCCTCAGATTCAATTAATTTTGAAAGTAATCAAAAACTTAGTGAAATAACTTTGTCCTTATTAAGCTGGTGTTTGGATCATAAATTAACATGAAAATTTTGATGAAAGATTTTAATTTAGATCACTTTAAGCCTTTAGCATTTAAACAGGCCATATCTGGCCAAAATATTCTGCTGCTTGTATGTTTAAACTGGCCACCTCCAACATTTCACACCTGCTCTACAATGTCATTCTAAAAAATAAACAAGCACATAATCGAAATCTTGAAGTCACAAGATAATGTGAGGTTAAATAAAAATAATGTGAATAAATAAGCATTATATTTGGCAGAATAATCTGAATATTGAAGGGTTAAAAGAGGAAGCATGTCTGACAGAACCAAGGGCTGTCTTGGACAGGTCAGTATCAAAAGGGTTAAGATAGTCTATGTTTTGTGTTTTCCTTTAATTTTCTAGGGAGAAAAGCCTAGCCATGTCACCCATTTTATCATATATCCCTGTGTATAAAAAGTGCTTTTTATATTCTTAAATGTAACAAAAGACTGCCATACATCTAATGTGACTGTATTACAGATGGAGGACTGAGGGTTTGGGTGTGTGATGAAGCATGTTCATTTTGGTTTTTCCCTCAAAATATACTCTTTTCACAGCCATCAGAGCATGAAGCGCTCCTCATGACTGATGGCTCGTGAGATGGTTGTGATCTGTAAACAGATTTGAGTAGGGACCAGAAAGAGAAGTATGAACATGCAATGCACATGTGCACACTGAATTTGTAAAACAGAAGAGAAGAATACAAACACAATCATCATCATCATTTAGCATCCGCTTTCCATGCTAGCATGGGTTGGACGGTTCAACTGGGGTCTGGGAAGCCAGAAGGCTGCACCAGGCCCAGTCTGATCTGGCAGTGTTTCTACGGCTGGATGCCCTTCCTAACGCCAACCACTCTGTGAGTGTAGTGGGTGCTTTTTACGTGCCACCGGCACAGGTGCCAGACAGGGCTGGCAAACGGCCACGGTCGAATGTTGCTTTTTACGTGCCACCGGCACGGGGGCCAGGCGAGACTGGCAACGGCCACGATCGGATGGTGCTTTTTACGTGCCTCCGGCACGGAAGACAATGTGCATGTCATAATAAAATGGAAGAGAAGAATAAAAATGCAATGTCAAACAAGTGATATGATGGTCTGCATGCCACTTTGCTGCAATTTTCTTGTCTCCCACAAATTAGAAGCAACTACAGTAAAAACTTTCAGCAGAGTTCATTGTGCTGGAAGCTGAAAGAAAGCCATCATGATGACCTCAACAGTGTTGGTGGCAGGAAAGGAAAAACACCCAAAACACACTGTAAAGTGATTGCATTAAGAGCATCCAGTCATACAGACCGTGCCAAAGAAGACACTGGAGCATGATGCAGTTATTGGAAGCCATTAGACCTTGTTAAATTATCCAACCTATGCATCATCATATCATCTTTTGACATGCGAAATGATGATATGATGATGATGATTGCTTCCTACCCATATGGTTCCGGGTTCAGTCCCACTGCATGGCACCTTGGGGAAAGTGTCTTCTACTTTAGCCTTGAACCGACCAAAGCCTTGTGAGTGGATTTGGCAGACAGAAACTGAAAGAAGCCTGTTTTGTGTGTGTGTGGCCACCACTTAACAACTGGTGTTGGTGTTTACATCCCCATAACTTAGCAATTTGGCAAAAGGGACCAAAAGAATAAGTACCAGGCTTCAAAACAAAAAAAAAAGAACTGGGGTCGATTCATTTGACTAAAAATTTTTCAAGGCAGTGCCCCAGCATGGCTGCAGTCTAATGACCGAAACAAGGAAAAGATAAAGGATAATGGTTGGGGGCGGTATTGGTGTGAAATTGCCAATGAATTGTTGCATCAAGCAAACATATCTTGTTACATTGACCGTGCCTGAGTTGCGCACCTTTAAGCCAAAGACAACCATTCAATAAACGGATTGATAGATTTTATCAATCTATGGAGATCAAGAAGTGTGGGTGATTGATGTAATCACCTAAAAGCCTTGAAGAGGATCTTAGCATGAAGACAATCCAAAGACCAGCACCTATGAAGAATAAATCTGAACTGCTGATCACATCATCAAAAGGTGAAATCTCTTGCAACATTGTATGTATGTATGTTGTAAATTGGAACAAACATCTGCACTTAAAGCAAGATACAAAATGGTAAAATGAAAAATAAAATAAACAGAATTAAAGGTAAAAAAAGCCACAATACCTTCTGCTTCTGTTTCCTTTTGGCTGCTGTTTTTGTTGTCTGAAAAAAAAAAAAAAAAAAAGAAAGAAATGAAACATATTTTTACATATATGTTTCTTTATTGCCCACAGGGGGCTAAACACAGAGGGGACAAACAAGGACAGACAAACGGATTAAGTCAATTACATCGACCCCGGTGCGTAACTGGTACTTAATTTTATCGACCCCAAAAGGATGAAAGGCAAAGTCGACCTCAGCGGAATTTGAACTCAGAACATAACGGCAGACGAAATACAACTACGCATTTCACCCAGCGTGCTAACGGTTCTGCCAAGCTCGCCGCCTTATATTTTTATATTTTTACATATAGACACATGCATGGTTGTGTGGCTTCTCCTTTCAGGTGCCAGTGTCACCCAAAAAACACCTGTGCTCATGCTGCATAAACGCACTTGTGCCAGTGGCATGTAAAAAGCACTCAGCACATTGTTACGTGGTTGGCGTTAGGAAGGGCATCCAGCTGTAAAAACCATACCACAACAGACAGTTGCAGTCCAGACAGCTTCTTGTCAAACCATGGAGAGCGGATGTTAAATGTTGATGATGATGATGAATGTTGTTTAACTCCAGGTCAACTCTGACCAAGTAGATCTATGATCCTAGTGTTCCAGATATGACCAACCCATTTTATTTTAAGACAGCTTAAGCCAACATTATCCAGTGAATCATTTCTTTTTAAAGAAGGTATAATATATTTGGCTGCTATTTTTAGTACCACTGTAGCTGTGATACCAATGCCGGTGGCACATAAGAGAACCATCCGAACGTGGCCGTTGCCAGTGCCGCCCCGACTGGCCTCCGTGCCGGTGGCACGTAAAAAGCACCATCCGATCGTGGCTGTTTGCCAGCCTCATCTGGCACCTGTGCAGTGGCACGTAAAAAGCACTCACTACACTCATGGAGTGGTTGGCGTTAGGAAGGGCATCCAGCTGTAGAAACACTGCCAAATCAGACTGGGCCTGGCGCAGCCTACTGGCTTCCCAGACCCCAGTTGAACCATCCAACCCATGCTAGCATGGAAAGCAGACGCTAAAAGATGATGATGATGATGATGTTTCCTTATTGACTCACGAGGCTTTGTCACATTTGCGTGTAGTAGTTTTATTATTACAACCATAAAACAATTGAAAAAAATAAACAAAAATAAAAAAAATAACAAATCCAAGCTCTAATGTTATGCACTCAATGGGTGAGATAACCCCCAACACACACATGCAAGGGGTTATAAACCTCTTGTCTAAATTTAGCACCAACACCCAACCCAAGATAAACATCATTCTATTATTTCGTTTATTATTTCTACATTTAAGTTATGCCAAGACAGAAACTAAAACAAGATTTAAAAAAAAAAAAACACAAAAAAACAAACCCCAACCATTTAAATGAATAAACTGACTTTGTCATTGGTGAGTAAATGATACCAGCTCAACCCAACCCAACACATGAACCACACAAAAGCTAAGAACAACAACACCTACTCAGATATTTGAGAACACAAATCTATTCCATGGATGGTAAAGTTTGTAGAATAAATGGAAATATGAAACTTGAAAAAAAAAAAACCCCAAAAAAAAAAAAAAAAGGAGAGAAGGAAAGCTTTGAACATCGTGTTAGGTGTAGGCATGGCTGTGTGGTTAAGAAGTTTGTTTTGCAATCAGATGGTTCCAGGTTCTCTAAGAAGACAGTGTATCGACAGTCTATTTTGGAACAGTGTGGTTATTAAAAGTTAATCATTCAAAAATAATTTCAAAAAGCTTTGTAGTTGGTTTGAAACACTATGGAAGGCAGAACATAATTTAGTCTTTGTTTTACATTTAAATCTTATCTACAGTTAAGAAAATATTTAGTTAAGTATATGTCTGGTCGTAAACTGACCAATGGTTTGCATCCCTAAAGCATTTGATGAATCGTCCATAATGCTAAATGCTTTATGGCTGTGAAACCATTGGTCACTCTATGACCAGACATATACTTAACTGCATAAAATATATATATATATATATATATATATATATATATTGTGTGTTTTAATCATTATACTGCAGCTATACTGAGATAGTGTGGAAGCGCATGGCTTAGTGGTTAAGGTGTTGGACCCATGATTGTACAAATGTGGTTTCACTTCCCGGTGACGTGTTGTGTTCTTGAGCAGAACACTTCATTTCACGTTGCTCCAGTCCACTCAGCTGGTAAAAAGGAGTCATCCTGTGATGGACTGGCATCATGTCCCAGTGGGGAATGTAATCACCATGAAACCTGGAATCTGGCCCTTATGAGCCGGTATGACTCAAGAAGGTAACTTTACTTTACACATATAAACATGCTGAGACAAATCTTGTCCCGACTGGCATAGAAAAACAGTGAGCAGACAAACAGTTCCGAATAAAGAAACAAATAGTTTGGAAAATCTATCAACTACATACCTTCTTTTTCTCAGGTGGAGGTAGTGTGACTTTCTTCTTCTCGGGCAGTTGTGGGACCACAGTATCAATTGGAGGGTTCGGTTCAGGTTTTTCAATAACAGGAAGAGTCTTGAAACGGCCCCGGTCAGACTTTACAAGGCTACTCTCCACAAGCTCGTCGTCAAATTTTTTCCGTTTTATCGACCTTGTTGAACTACGACGAGGTTGAACAGGTGTTGAGGCTTGCATCGTATAATGTCAGACCACAGGGTTGGTTTTTTTTTTTTGCTTGTTTGTTTTTAATTGGTTATGTTAGCTTAGGTTTTTTTTTTAAGGTTTTTAGTTTTTTTTTGCTTCAACAAAAATGAGATTTGATGGTAATCTGGGGAGGAACTGAAAATATAAGAGAAAAATATATATGTATGTATATATATATGTTTATGTGTGTGTGTGTATGTATATATATATATATATGTGTGTATATGTATATATATATATATAGAGAGAGAGAGAGAGAAAGAGAGGAGAGATATATATTTCATTATATATTCACCATCACACCTACAAAAGTTATTTTCCTCAAATAACAGATATAAGTTACCTCCATCATTTCTACTAGTTTTATCCTAAAATAGATTTGAACAATTCTATATTGATACCTTAATCTACCCAATGTCTTTCAAAAAGCCCCTCCAATCTGACTGTTTCTATTGAAATAACACACTGCTTTTGCGTCAATGAATTTTGAAAATAACAAAGAATTTATTAACCCCTTAGTATTTAAACCAGCCATATCCAGCCCAAATATTCTCCCTTCTATGTTCAATCTACCCTATAATCTCTATATATATAAACGGCAAAATGTCTGTGTGTGTGTCCTTTATACAAATCCACAAATTTTCAGTTAGAGGGCTCACACTTTCTATCGTCATTCAAAACCGTCCAAGGATGGTCGTGCACATCTTTACATTTCCCCAGTCACCCCGCAAAGCCATTAAAAAAATCAATAGAAGTGACTTTTTTGTGAATTTTCTATCCAAAACCCAATAAAAATGCCCGAAACGTGATACGCCAATTGAATGCCAGCTAGCTGTATGTGATTGGTCGGAGATTTGGACAGTACTCGTGTGTATGTGCCCACGCATGCAGCTGTATATGCATGCACTAGCACTATGACCCGGCGTTACCGGGTCATAGTGCTAGTATCATACTAAAAAACAAAAACAATCACATTATTGAACTCTTGAAGCTATGAGATAATGCATGATTAATTGAAAATAACGAGAATAAACATTGCATTTGACAGAATATTCTGAATGGCTGAAATAACCCACATTATTGTGGCATTTGGAATATAAATCAATGTGAAATTTTAGATGGCAGATCTTTATTTAGATAACTTTAAAACAGGCAAATTCTATCATAGAACCAAGGTGGCTTGTTATCGAAAAGGTTAATAAAAGTTTAATCATGGAAAAGTTAGTTATTTTACAAAATTATGCCAAATTATTATTCTCAAATTTAATTTAAACATATAGGTGCAAGCATGGCTGTGTGGTAAGAAGCTTTCCTCCCAACCACATGGTTCTGGGTTCAGTCTCACTGTGTGGCACCTTGGGCAAGTGTCTTCTACTATAGCTTTGGGCTGACCAAGGCCTTGTGAGTGGATTTGGTAGGCAGAAACTGAAAGAAGCCTGCTGCGTGTGTCTGTGTTTGACACCCCATCCCCAACTGCCATTGCTGGACAACCAATGCTGGCTTGTTTATGCTCCTGTTACTTAGCGGTTTGGCAAAAGAGATTGATAGAGTAAGTACTAGACTTGCAAAGAATATGTGCTAGGAAGACAACTTCTTACCGACATCACCACACCTGCACCTATTTGGTCATCAAAGAGTTAACCCTTTAGCATTTAAACCGGCCATATCCGGCCAAAAGTATTCTGCCTGTTTTATGTTCAAACTGGCCAGATCTGGTCTCTCACACCAGCCCTACAATATCGTTTCAAAAATTAACAGCTACCTCATCAAAATCTCAAAGCTACAAGATAATGCATGATTAGTTCAAAACAATGTGGATGAAGAAGCATTAATTTTGGCAGAATAATGCGAACACTAAAGGGTTAAACCAGTATATCTGGCCAAAATATTCTACCTGTTTTATGTAGAAGGTGACCAGATGTCGTCTCTTACACCAACTCTATAATGTCATTCTAAAAATTAGCATTTATCTCATAAAAATCTCAAAGCTACAAGATAATGCATGATTAGTTCAAAACAATGTGGATGAAGAAGCATTAATTTTGGCAGAATAATGTGAACACTAAAGGGTTAAAGAATTTATATTATAGTTTTACACATTTTCATTCTGGAGTCATTCATGTCACTTTGTCACTTTTGCCTTTCTCTCTTGTTTTGGCCAGTTGGCAATGTTTGTTTGTCGGTGTCCATAGCATTACATGGTGATGTCTGACACAGCAGCTTGCTGTTTTTATTTGATTGCATTTGGGGGGAACCATGTTTACGACTTGCAAAAGTAAATGCTTCACATACTTTCGTTGTGTTTAGTTTTAACTGTTGAAGGCCACAGTGAGGTATTTTGATGAGAGAGAGAGACAGAGAGGAAGAGAGGGATAAGAGAGAGAGAGAGAGAGAGAGAGAGAGAGAGAAAGAGAGAGAAAGAGAAAAAGAGAGAGAGAAAGAGAGAGAGAGAAAGAGAGAGAGAGAAAGAGAGAGAGAGAAAGAAAGAGAGAGAAAGAGAGAAAGAGAGAGAAAGAGAGAGAGAGAGAGAAAGAGAGAGAAGAGAGAGAAGAGAGAGAGAAAGAGAGAGAGAAAGAGAGGAGAGAAAGAGAGAGAGAGAGAGAGAGAGAGAGAGTGTGTGTGTGTGTGAGTTTGTGTGCATGCATTACACACACATCACCATTATCTGCTTTTCCATGCTCACTTGGGTCAGATGGAGTTTATTTACTAGGGCAGAGTTTCTAGGGCTGAATGCTCTTCCTGTTGCCAACCTTCACCTATTTTTAAGCAGAGAAATACTTCCTCATGGCCGGATATGTTTTCACAGAATACTGAAAATGGATGGTAACAGTTTGTATGACAATGTCAACTTATTTACAACTATCATGCAATATGAAGACCAAGGAGACACAAACATGGACTTCTTTTCCTTCCTTTTCACTCGTTAGTGCCAGTAGCACGAAAAAGACCACTCAGTACACACTGTTAACCCTTTCGTTACCAACCCAGCAGAAACCACCTCTGGCTCTGTAGTACAAATATCTTGTTTTCATAAGTTTTGAATTAAAATATTCCACCAAGCCTTAGTCACAATTTATGTTCCTAACACTAGCTTAATGGTAACTAAGTTATTTTACTAAATTCTTTGTTATATTTAAAAAAATTGAAAGAAACACAGAGCATCTCAAAATAAATACGGTAACGAAAGGGTTACATTGTTGGCTTCAGGAAAGGGCCAGTATCCAGCTGTACAAATCATGCCAGAGCTGACACTGCAGCTCAATACAGCTCCGTGGCTTGTTGGATCCTATGAAACTTTCCGGACTCAAGCCAACAGGGAAAACAGATGTTAAATGATGATGATGATTGGTGACGGTAAAATACATTTTGCCAATACATTTCAGTGAACAAAGAATTTGGAGAGATTTAGTGAAAATAACCGAACAATAGGCGCAGGAGTGGCTGTGTGGTAAGTAGCTTGCTTACCAACCACATGGTTCCGTGTTCAGTCCCACTGCGTGGCATCTTGGGCAAGTGTCTTCTGCTATAGCCTCAGGCCGACCAATGCCTTGTGAGTGGATTTGGTAGACGGAAACTGAAAGAAGCCTGTCGTATACATGTATATATATATATATGTATGTATGTGTATGTTTGTGTGTCTGTGTCTGTGTTTGTCCCCCTAGCATTGCTTGACAACCGATGCTGTTGTGTTTACGTCCCCGTCACTTAGCGGTTTGGCAAAAGAGACCGATAGAATAAGTCCCGGGGTTGATTTGCTCGACTAAAGGCGGTGCTCCAGCATGGCCACAGTCAAATGACTAAAACAAGTAAAAGAGAATATTTGTCATAGTCTGGATAGTGTTTGGAAGAGAAATTAAATAAAAATGTCCTCGCATAAAATTACAACGGAATGTTTTAATTTAAATGTAAACACCTCAAAATTAGAGGTTTTTGTCTGATGTAAGCAAAGGTAGTTTCAGTTAAGCAAATTGGCATTGAAAAGTTAAGCTGATAGTTTCTACTTTAACAAGACACAGAAAAACACCGGGGGGGAGGGGGGAACAAAAAAAAAAACTTTTTGGCTGTGTGGTAAGTAGCTTGTTTACCAACCACATGGTTCCGGGTTCAGTCCCACTGCGTGGCACCTTGGGCAAGTGTCTTCTACTATAGCCTCGGGCCAACCAAAGCCTTGTGAGTGGATTTGGTAGACGGAAACTGAAAGAAGCCCGTCGTATATATGTGTGTTTGTGTTTGTCCCCCTAGCATTGCTTGCACGGAAATGGGTGAGGGCTGACAACAGGAGGGGGGATCCAACCATAGAAAATCCACCTCGACAAATTCCCTCCGACCCATGCAAGCACGGAGAAGTGGATGTTAAGATGATGACGAGAGCCAAAAGAGAGCTTTGCCACCAACCACCACATCATGGAAGCCACATAAATCATTGTTTCACCACACGTACAATAATAACTTGGATAAACAAGATAAAAGGAAATTAATCATTTCTGTTGGCTGGTAGTTAATTTCAAATGACAACCAAAACAGATGCTGACATTTAAGATTTAAAAAAAAAGACACTTTAGCACTGTAACATATTTTTAGAACAATGCATATTCTCTCATCTTTCCATAATGACATTTTCTAAAATATCTAAAACTCTTTCTCATATACATGCACACACACACATATATATATATGATGGGGTACTGAAAAGTTCCAGGGTTTGGGTAAAAGAAAATACATTTTTCTTTTTTTCTTTTTTTTTTACCTGTTTCAGTCATTTAACTGTGGCCATGCTGGAGCACCGCCTTTAATCAAGCAACTCGACCCCGGGACTTATTCTTTGTAAGCCCAGTACTTATTCTATCGGTCTCTTTTGCCGAACCGCTAAGTGACGGGGACATAAACACACCAGCATCGGTTGTCAAGCAATGCTAGGTGGACAAACACAGACACCCATACATATATATGACAGGCTTCTTTCAGTTTCCGTCTACCAAATCCACTCACAAGGCTTTGGCCGGCCCGAGGCTATAGTAGAAGACACTTGCCCAAGGTGCCACGCAGTGGGACTGAACCCGGAACCATGTGGTTGGTAAACAAGCTACTTACCACACAGCCACTCCTGCGCCATTTAAATATAATTTTAATCAACATATTCACCTCTTAGATTCACAGGGTTATTGCAGTGGCCCTTCAATTTTTCTAAGCCTTGCAAAAGAACTCAGAAGGTTGGGCCTCCAACCAGACCTTTTACGATACCCTTAAAACCAGGAACTTTTCAATACCCCCTTATGAGTGTGCGTGTGTGGCTTCTGTGCTGGTGGCATGTAAAAGGCACCATTCGAGCGTGATCATTACCAGCGTCGCCTTACTGGCACGTGAAAAACATTCAAGTGAGGTCGTTGCCAGTACCGCCTGGCTAGCCCCCATGCTGGTGGCATGTAAAAGCACTTACTACACTCTTGGAGTGGTTGGCGTTAGGAAGGGCATCCAGCTGTATTTTGTTCAAGAACACAACATGCTGCCCAGTCTGGGAATCAAACCCATGATCTAGCAATCATGAGTACAACACCTTAACCACTAGGCCACATACACACACACATATATAGTGCATCATATGTGATGTCCCGGACACTTGGCTGATAAGCTAAGGTCACAGAACAAAAACTCACCAACTAAAAAAAGACAATTACATCATCAAAATCTCAAGGCTATGAGACGATGCATGGTTAATTCAAAACAATGTTAATACATAAGGATTAAATTTCACAGAATAATCAGAATACTGAGGGTTAAGACATGACTACACTGATATGATATTGTGGAGGAGTGGATAAATACACAGTAGGTGCTTGACCTCATGGTTAGGGTATTACTCTAACAATTATAAAGTTGTGGGTTCAATTCCTGAACCAGGTGGTGGCAATGTGTCCTTAAGCAAGGAACTTCATTTTGCACTGTTTCAGTCTATTTAGCTGAAACTGAGTACCAGCTTACTAGTGCAGCTTCCCCACCTTCCAGCTGTCACATCCATGATATCCTGCAAGGTCAGGATGAAAGGGTTGATATGGCAGTGGCATAAGCCAGAACAGCCCTTGTTTTTTATTGCTCCTTCCTCAGGCCCCCAAACCTATATAGCCTTATGCAGCAAAGCCAGAAATGCTACCCCTGACAAAAACGTCACCCAAGGTGCACCGCCCTCTCCTCCCCCAGTTATGCTATTGCTTAAAGGCTGGGTATCCATGCCAACCTATGGCTACAAAGGCACCAAAAGCAAGTAGCAAAAAAGTGGTACAAGCTACCAGGACATATTTGTAAGCACCAGTTAAACCAGTGGTTCCCAAAGTGAGGGGCTGTGGAAAGATCGGTGGGGAGAGAGATTGAAGAAAAGTGGGGGTGATAACGAGGTGGCCAAATGGGGGTGATGAACGTAAAAACAAAATAATGGGTCAATTAGGTTAAGCTTTATTTGTGAAATATGGTTGGGTTGAATTTGCTGCAGAAAGTGGTCTGTTTGTGGTGGTGAGTTGGGGGGAGGGAAAGGCACTAGAAAAAGTTGGGAAACCCCTGAATTAAACAAACAAAAGGGTGAATAAATAAAGCAAAAAACATGAGTGCCAAATAGAAGATATTAGCAGAAGAAAAAGAACAAAGAAGATAATGTTTTAATGAGAGATCTGAGAATGCTGAGTCTCCCAGAGATGGAGTTTTCGCTTCGGTCAAATCTAAGCTACAAAGGAGATAAAAAAAACTGACAAGATAAAGTATATTTGAAAAGGATATCACTTGATGAAATAAATATTTCCTGCCCAATCCATGCCAGCAAGGAAAAAGTGCTGCAATCTGCTTATTATAAATGTTGATAAATCCTTGAGTGGATTTCATAGACAGGAACTAGATAAAAAGCTCAGTGTGTGTGTGTGTGTGTGTTCTTGCCTCAGCATTCTGTGACGCTCAGCATTGAGTGTCACAGTGATACAAGCAGTGTCCTTTGATTCCAACCTTCCATCAAAACGTCTGTTCATAAAGAAATGTTACTTTACTGGAAAACTGGGGAGGTTTAGCACCAGGAAGGGCATCCAGCCTTAGACCACCTGCCTCAATGAATTCTGTCTGGCCCATGCGAACATGGAAAAGTGAACATTAAAACGATGACTACTAAGTTGTTATTGTTGTTGTTGATGGTGATGATGATGGTGGTGATGGTGATGATGATGATGATGAGGAGGATAACTGCTAGCATTCTGTAACCATCACTAAAGAATGTGAAACATAAATGCCACCTATTTCTATGTCCTGAATTATTTTTAAAGGGCAGGTATTTAGCTTTGGATTTAATTATAATGTTAAGACAGATAAGAGATAATCCGCCACATCTCCTTTCAAAGTTATGGCCTTGTGCCAATGTAAGAGATCCCTACTGGGTCGGCTGTATTTAAAAATAAAATAGACAGACAGACCAAGAGGGGGGAGAAAGAAAGAGACAGACCAAGAAAGAAGCAGACAGCCAGGCAGATAGACAAAGCCAAGTCTGTTGTTTAGATAATTTAAACAAGGAAAAGGATAATACTTTTTCATAGAGATTTGCTTTTATTAAACCCCAAGTCAGACCCAACTGATCTATGATCAAACACATTCCAGTTCATATTCAACCACAATGTATCTAGGACTAAATTATCTAAAATGTTCTTTCATTTTTTTTTTCTGCAAACAGTACTCTTTTACTTGTTTCAGTCATTTGACTGCGGCCATGCTGGAGCACCACCTTTAGTCGAGCAAATCGACCCCGGGACTTATTCTTTGTAAGCCCAGTACTTATTCTATTGGTCTCTTTTGCAGAACCACTAAGTGACGGGGACGTAAACAGACCAGCATCGGTTGTCAAGCAATACTAGGGGGACAAACACAGACACACAAACACACACACACACACATATATATATATATATATATATACATATATACGACAGGCTTCTTTCAGTTTCCGTCTACCAAATCCACTCACAAGGCATTGGTCGGCCCAGGGCTATAGCAGAAGACACTTGCCCAAGATGCCACGCAGTGGGACTGAACCCGGAACCATGTGGTTGGTTAGCAAGCTACTTACCACACAGCCACTCCTGAGGAAATTTAGTTGCTATTTCTAGCAAATCAAGCACTCACATACAGTTCCACTGCCCCTTGTTGGCTCAGCCCACATAAAGGATTATTACTGTGAAAGTAAATAAGGCTTACATAAAAATTTGTTCCCAGGGATTTCAGTTAACATCACATTTAACTTGTGGTAGGCTTGGATGATGAAGATGTAATGTCTTGTAGTTAGTTACTGAATAGCTGACAGGTTTAAGAAAGAACAAGTGTTCCAGGCAGGAAGTGTTAGTGACACATCAACTCAGCAGACATCAAATAAGGGAAAGAGACAGAGAAATAGAGAGAGAGAGAGGAGGAAGGAGGAGGTAGTGTGGAAAAGGTGCTATTATAAACAGACGCCCCCTCCACCACACCCACCGGACTGGCTTTGCTTGTTTTTTGGAATTTGATGACAATGAGACAGTTGTTTCAAGCCCAAATAATCAGTCATAGCTGGAGGACAAAAAGGTGGGGGTAGACGGAAGAAGGGAATGTTGGGGGGGGGGGATTCTAGATATAGCTGAATGGCTAAGAAGCTTGCTTTGCAATCACAAGGTTTCAGGTTCAGTCTCACAGCATGGCACCTAGGGCAACTGTCTCCTATTGCAGTCCCAGGCTGACTAATGCCCGGTGAGTGAATCTGGTACATGGAAACTGTGGGGAAGACTGTCGTATCTGCCTATCCACCTATAAATATGTATGTTTATGTATGTGTGTGTGTATATATATATATATATATTATATATATATATATATATATATATTATATATATATATATATATAGGGGTGTGTGTGTGCAAAGATTGCCAGATCAGACTGGGTCTGGTGCAGCCTTTGGCTTCCCAGACCCCAGTAGAACCATCCAACCCATGCTGGCATGGAATGCGGACGCTAAACGATGATGATGATGATGATATATATGCCAGCCTCCCCTGGCCCCTGTGCTGGTGGCACGTAAAAAGCACCCACTACACTTACGGAGTGGTTGGCGTTAGGAAGGGCATCCAGCTGTAGAAACACTGCCAGATCAGACTGGAGCCTGGTGCAGCCTCCTGGCTTCCCAGACCCCAGTCGAACCGTCCAACCCATGCTAGCATGGAAAACGGATGTTAAACGATGATGATGATGTGTGTGTGTGTATTATGAAGGCAGAGTAAAATGAAGGCACATGGTTCAGTGGTTAGAGTATAGGGCTCACAATCATGAGGTTGTGAGTTCGATTCCTGGACTGGGCTGTGTGTTGTGTTCTTGAGCAAGACACTTCATTTCACGTTGCTCCAGTTCACTCAGCTGGTGCCAAGCTGTATCAGCCTCTGCCTTTCCTTTGTATAACATCAGTGGCATGGAGAGGAGAGGCTAGTATACATGAGCAACTGCTGGTCTTCTATAAACAACCTTGCCCAGACTTGTGCCTCGGAGGAGAACTTTCTTAGTTGCAATCCCATAGTCATAACTGAAGGAGGTCAAATCAAAGTAATTAGCTTAACTCTTTAGTATTCAGATTACTGTCAAATGTAATATTTATTCACATTGTTTTGAATTAATCATGCATAATGTCATAGCTTCGAGATTTCAATGAGGTGATTGTAATGTTTTTAGAATGACATTATAGGGTAGGTGTAAGAAGCTGAATGTGGTTGAACATAAAACAAGGTAGAATATTTTGGGCCATATATGGCCAGTTTCTGTGCTAAAGGGTTAAAGTAAATAAATGTTCCTGGCTGGTGAAATGACATTTAATAAAAGAGAATTTAAGTGAAGTTGTGTGTGTGTGTGTGTGTGTAAGGGATAGATAATAGTTGGTTTGATGTTTAACTCCAGGTCAAGCCTAACAAGGCAGACCCATAATCAAAGACATTACAGTATGACCATCCTGTCTGTCTTTGTATTGAGGAAACTACAATGCCCAATGTAACCTTTATTTAAATATAAATAATATATTTAAATATAAATAATATATAAATATATGCATATATACATACATATATGTACATACCTACATATATATGTATATATACAGCATTCATAATAATTTTTCTATCATCTTGCCTTAACAGTCCTCACCATTTGTTTTTAGTGTCTTGTTCTCCCTGTCCTGTTTTTGTTACCACTTTCACTCTCTGCAAAAAATCCCAAATTTTATTTAATTTGCTTTGCGGGAAGGACTGTTTCAATGAAGCTGTGTATTGTCCTTATCTTCGAAATGTGGAGTAGGTGAAACAGGGACAACTGATGAAGGGGAATATCCTTTATGTTGCATGTCTCGTTTCTCTGTTTTTTTGTAGTTTGAAAAAAAGTTCGTTTTCTATGTTTTTGTTTTTAAGTTTTCATCTCTCATTGTGTTCAACGTTTTTTGAAGCCCTGTACCCATTTATGCATGTATATATACATACATATGTAGGTATGTACATATATGTATGTATATATGCATATATTTATATATTCAGTACTGCCTGACTGGCCCCCATGCCGGTGGCACGTAAAAAGCACCCACTACGCTCTCGGAGTGGTTGGCGTTAGGAAGGGCATCCAGCTGTAGAAACTCTGCCAAATCAAGATTGGAGTCTGGTGCAGCCATCTGGTTCGCCAGCCCTCAGTCAAAATCGTCCAACCCATGCTAGCATGGAAAGCAGATGTTAAACAATGGTGATGATGATGATATTCAAATTCCACGCATCCTTTTCCAAGTAAGTTTCTTCTTTATTTAAAACTTCTCAAGGACAATTTGGCAGCTATTCCTCTCATTTTAAGTGAAGAGGCTCCCCTCAATGACTCAAAAAAAACCAGGAGTTTGTTTATGTGTTGCTTTGTATGAGTTGTGATGCAATATATGAGTACCAGCACCCAGTAGAGGGGGAGGGAGGCTTATATTATAAAAAAAAAAAAAAACACTAAGTAATAAATTTGATTTCACATAAGGTCGGTTGCTTGTGCTCTCTCTCTTTCTCTCTCTCTCTCTCTCCCCTGACAACAAACAAACTGTCAATGTATAAAAAAGAAAGTAGGAAACACACTGAATGGAATACAATTTTAGGAGTTAAAAAACCATTGATAAAGTGACAAAGTAAAGCAACTCAGCATAACTAGATGGTAGAAGTGGTGGGAGGTCTGTAGATGGGGTGGGGGGAAGAGGAGAAGTAAGGTACTGAGTGATGCGGTAATGTCAGTAGCTGAAGAGGAAGATGTGTGCGTAGATGTGTAGTGTTACGGAAGTACAAAACCGTTGAGTGACTGACAGACAGCAGTTTGACAGACGGAGCAGAGACTGATGGTTTTGGTACAGAGCGAAAAGACATACAGCAATTATGTAAGCCCATGAGAATATGTTGGCATTTACCTTCTTTTTTTTTTTTGTCTTTCCGAGTAATAAATGTAAAGTGTTGATTACAAATGACAAAAGGTGAGTATGAATGAACAACCTGCTAAGTAAAGCAGCTTGTTCACATGGAGGACATTACATTATATATATATATATATAATAGGCGCAGGAGTGGCTGTGTGGTAAGTAGCTTGCTAACCAACCTCATGGTTGCTCGACTAAAGGCGGTGCACCAGCATGACCACAGTCAAATGACTGAAACAAGTAAAAGAGTAAAGAATATGTGTGTGTGTGTGTATATATACACATACAAACATACATACATACATACACACACATATATGAGGGTGTGTGATTGAGAAGCATGCTTTGCAACCATGTAATCTGAAGTTCAGTCCCACTGCACAGTACATTAGGTGTCTTCTACTATAAGCCCTGGGCCAACAAATGTCTTGTGAGCAAATTTGGTAGATGGAAACTGTGTTGAAGCCTGTTGTGCATATAATGGAGGCGAACACTTTTCTCCATGTGATCGACTTGAAAAATTGTTAAGACACTAGGATATTTTCCTACTTGTCTTAACATGAAACCAATGGTAGCCTTAATTCACAAATAAAGAAATCATATCCACCAATCCGGTGTTGAGCACTCAGTTTCATCATTCAACCTTTACGTAGATACTAGCAGTATCACCCGGCGTTGCTCGGGTTTGTAAGGGAAATAACTATATAAGCATTTTTAGAGAGTTACTTCCTTTATAGATGCCAATTCGGGCTTTCTTAGCCATTTCTGTTTTGGTGTCTTTAAGCCATGAAGTCATTGTTCTAAAAGAACGCTGGTCTCCTTGACAACGCTTTACGACGTTGATTTCCTTACACTCCCTTCCCCACAGCTTCACAAGGGAGGGAAGAAGGGGGAGAAACAAACAGGTGCAGGTGTGACCATGGACGCCAACTCCGCCGCCATCAACACACAAAAAATTATGCATTAAAATGGAATAAAAAATGATGTTAAATTATTTTTAAAATCGTAGACTCATCGTAGACGCGCGCTAATACTCAGACGGGCTCGATATGAATCACGACTATAAGATACCCGAATTTGGCTAAACTGCACCGCAAAATGTGGGAGGAGTTAGGAATCTAAATCGTAGGAGACAGACACTCACACAACTACAGTTTTATATATATAGATATGTATGCATGAGTGTGTCTGTCATCACCCCAGCATAACCACTTGATAACTGGGGTGATGGCTTGTTTACATCTCTGCAACTTAGCAGTTTAGCAAAAGAGACCGATGGAATATGAACCAGACTTAAAGAGAAAACACCAACTGGGGGTCAATTTGTTCAACTAAAACCCATCAAAATGGTGCACCAACATGGCTGCAGCCCAATGACTGAAACAAGATATATATATATATTATATATATATATATATATAGTATATATATATAGATATATATGTTGTATATATGTATATATATATATATATTATATATATATATATGTATATATATGTATATAATATATATGTATATATATATATATATTATATATATATATATATATATATATTATCTATATGTATATATATATATATATGTATATATATATATATGTATATATATATATATATATATGTATATATATATATATAGTATATTAGATATATATATATATGTATATATATATATATATGTATATATATATATATATATATATGTATATATTATGTATATATATATATGTATATATATATATATATATATATATATAGATATATGTATATATATAGGTATATATATATAGTATATATATATATATATAATATTATATATATATTAATATATATATGTAGATATATATATATGGTATATTATAATATATATATATATAATGTATATATATATATATTATATATATATATTATATATATATATATATTATATATATATATGTTATATATATATATCTATATATAATATATATGATATATATATATATATATATTATATATATATATATATTGTTAATATTATTATATATATATGTATATATATATATATGTATATATATATTATATATAATGTATATATATAATATATTTATATATATATATGTATATATATATATATGTATATATATATATATATATATATATATATATAGATGCATAAAAGTGCCTGTGCAATGCCATGTAAAAGCACCCATGTGGTGTCACATAATAATAGTGCCATGCGTAGAAGTGCTTGAGCGGCGCCATATAAAAGCATCCCGCACACTCTGTTAAGTGGTTGGCATTAGGAAGGGCATCCAGCCATAGAAACCATCCAAATCAGACCAGAGTCTGGTGCAGCTCCACAGTTTGCCACCCCTGGTCAAACCATCCGACTCATGCCCCAGCATGGCCGCAGTCAAATGACTGAAACAAGTAAAAGAATAAAAAAAGCATGTAGGTACCGAAATCTTTCAAGTGCTTAGAATCTCTAAGGGTCATAATTCAGCCTTGTTTCTATGGCTGGATGCTCTTCCTCAAGCCAACCACTTTACAGCATGTACTTGTTTTTTTTTAGTGGCACCAGCACTAGTGAGGTCTCCAAGCAGTCTGCAAGACTACAAACCATGATGGGCAAAGTATTATTACTAAGAGATGAAGGAGTTGCAGTATAAAAGAATAGAACAGGTATTTTTGTGCTGGGTGGTTGGTGTTAGGATGGGCAACCAGCTGTAAAAAAAAAACATGCCAAATTAGACACAGAGGTCTGCAGGCTCCTACCTGGCCAGCTCCTGTCAAACGTTCCAACCCATGCCAGCATGGAAGGCAGATGTTAAACAATAATGATGATGAGGAGGAAGGTGCTGACTACGTAACTATTCATGATTTAGAAGAGGGGATGGTAGTATAAATGGAGCAGGAATGAGACAAAAATAGTGGTGATTCGGTTTCTGGGTGGACCCTCAATGCACTACAAATCACTTGTGTATATAAAAAAAGAAATTTTTTTTTTAAATAGCTAATCCTAAGCCACTATTTATCAAACCTATTCTATGTATTCCATTGAAATTTTGAATTTCACTGGAATTTCTAAAGAAAGCAAGGGAGACTACTCGCATGTAATGCATCAGAATTGCTTCCCATGTAGCAGTAACCGGCAATCACAATACATTTTAAAGTTATCAAATAAAATGGTCAACGAAAATTAACTTTACCGATCTTTTACTGACCATCAGCCTTATTTAGAATGGATACCTCATCATTCACTCTTATTACACCTAAGCTAACAAATGTGTTTTTTTAAAACATTCGTGAAACATGTAGTAATGCAGATCTGAGTTAATCTCCACATGTTTTCTTTAGATTGTACTCCTAGTTTATGCACACACATATACACACATATGCACATACACGCCCATAACATTTCTATGTGTGCATCTTGTTTCAGCCATTTGACAGCAGACGTCGTCTGCTAGAAGATAGTAGGAGTTCGCTCCCCTGCTTGCAATATATATTTGGTGCAGATTGCATTGATAACCAACTACAGGAGGCTCTTCCTGGGGTTAAAAACAGAAGTAATGTCGATTTTAACGGAACAGTCATATTGATGTGGCGATAAACATATTATACATACACACATACGACTGGCTTCTTTCGGTTTCTGTCTACCAAATCCACTCACAAGGCTTTGGTCAGCTTGAAACTATAGTAGAAGACACTTGTCCACACAACCATACCTGCACCTATATATATATATATAATATATATATATATATACATACAAATCTATACTAATCCGTATGTATACACTATCTTTTTATATAAATAATATATACACTCTGTGTGTGTGTATGTATATATATATATATATATATATCATCATCATCATCGTTTAACGTCCGCTTTCCATGCTAGCATGGGTTGGACGGTTCAACTGGGGTCTGGGAAGCCTGAAGGCTGCACCAGGCCAGTCAGATCTGGCAGTGTTTCTACAGCTGGATGCCCTTCCTAACGCCAACCACTCCTTGAGTGTAGTGGGTGCTTTTCATGTGCCACCAACACAGGTGCCAGACGAGGCTGGCGAACGGCCACGCTCAGATGGAGTTTTTTACGTGCCACATATATATGTATATATATTATGTATATATATATATATGTATATATATATATATTATATATATATATTATATATATATATATATATAGATGCATAAAAGTGCCTGTGCAATGCCATGTAAAAGCACCCATGTGGTGTCACATAATAATAGTGCCATGCGTAGAAGTGCTTGAGCGGCGCCATATAAAAGCATCCCGCACACTCTGTTAAGTGGTTGGCATTAGGAAGGGCATCCAGCCATAGAAACCATGCCAAATCAGACCAGAGTCTGGTGCAGCTCCACAGTTTGCCACCCCTGGTCAAACCATCCGACTCATGCCCCAGCATGGCCGCAGTCAAATGACTGAAACAAGTAAAAGAATAAAAAAAGCATGTAGGTACCGAAATCTTTCAAGTGCTTAGAATCTCTAAGGGTCATAATTCAGCCTTGTTTCTATGGCTGGATGCTCTTCCTCAAGCCAACCACTTTACAGCATGTACTTGTTTTTTTTTAGTGGCACCAGCACTAGTGAGGTCTCCAAGCAGTCTGCAAGACTACAAACCATGATGGGCAAAGTATTATTACTAAGAGATGAAGGAGTTGCAGTATAAAAGAATAGAACAGGTATTTTTGTGCTGGGTGGTTGGTGTTAGGATGGGCAACCAGCTGTAAAAAAAAAAAACATGCCAAATTAGACACAGAGGTCTGCAGGCTCCTACCTGGCCAGCTCCTGTCAAACGTTCCAACCCATGCCAGCATGGAAGGCAGATGTTAAACAATAATGATGATGAGGAGGAAGGTGCTGACTACGTAACTATTCATGATTTAGAAGAGGGGATGGTAGTATAAGTGGAGCAGGAATGAGACAAAAATAGTGGTGATTCGGTTTCTGGGTGGACCCTCAATGCACTACAAATCACTTGTGTATATAAAAAAAGAAATTTTTTTTTAAATAGCTAATCCTAAGCCACTATTTATCAAACCTATTCTATGTATTCCATTGAAATTTTGAATTTCACTGGAATTTCTAAAGAAAGCAAGGGAGACTACTCGCATGTAATGCATCAGAATTGCTTCTCATGTAGCAGTAACCGGCAATCACAATACATTTTAAAGTTTTCAAATAAAATGGTCAACGAAAATTAACTTTACCGATCTTTTACTGACCATCAGCCTTATTTAGAATGGATACCTCATCATTCACTCTTATTACACCTAAGCTAACAAATGTGTTTTTTTAAAACATTCGTGAAACATGTAGTAATGCAGATCTGAGTTAATCTCCACATGTTTTCTTTAGATTGTACTCCTAGTTTATGCACACACATATGCACATACACGCCCATAACATTTCTATGTGTGCATCTTGTTTCAGCCATTTGACAGCAGACGTCGTCTGCTAGAAGATAGGAGTTCGCTTGCAATATATATTTGGTGCAGATTTCATTGATAACCAACTACAGGAGGCTCTTCCTGGGGTTAAAAACAGAAGTAATGTCGATTTTAACGGAACAGTCATATTGATGTGGCGATAAACATATTATACATACACACATACGACTGGCTTCTTTCGGTTTCTGTCTACCAAATCCACTCACAAGGCTTTGGTCAGCTTGAAACTATAGTAGAAGACACTTGTCCACACAACCATACCTGCACCTATATATATATATATATATATATATATATATATACATACAAATCTATACTAATCCGTATGTATACACTATCTTTTTATATAAATAATATATACACTCTGTGTGTGTGTATGTATATATATATATATATATATATCATCATCATCATCGTTTAACGTCCGCTTTCCATGCTAGCATGGGTTGGACGGTTCAACTGGGGTCTGGGAAGCCTGAAGGCTGCACCAGGCCAGTCAGATCTGGCAGTGTTTCTACAGCTGGATGCCCTTCCTAACGCCAACCACTCCTTGAGTGTAGTGGGTGCTTTTTATGTGCCACCAACACAGGTGCCAGACGAGGCTGGCGAACGGCCACGCTCAGATGGTGTTTTTTACGTGCCACATATATATGTATATATATTATATGTATATATTATATAAACACACACAATTCAAAATTTAATCTTGGGTGAATGCAACATGAAATACAGTTGCCAGTCCCACTTAGAGAGAGAGAGAGAGAGAGAGACAAAACTGGCCACCAGTAGAGGTACATAACTTGTCTATTGTTATTTCACAGTACTTCAACTGTAAATGAGAGCATTTAGAGTGAATTGCTGGGGAGGGAAGGGAGAAAGGAAACAGAATTTATAGCCAGATCGTAAATTCACTTGAACACCAATTGTAACTGGTAGAGTAGCAGGTGGTTTTAGTCATTGGACTGTGATCATGCTAGTCTACTCCCTCCAAGGGTTTAGCTGGTGCTACATGTGTATGTATATGTATGCATGTGTTTTTATATATATTCGTCTTTTGTTTCTTTCGTGAATTCTCCCTATATATATATAAAAGGCGGCGAGCTGGCAGACACGTTAGCGTGCCGGGTGGAATGCTTAGCAGTATTTCGTCTGTCGTTACGTTCTGAGTTCAAATTCCGCCGAGGTCGATGTAATCGACTTAATCCCTTTGTCTGTCCTTGTTTGTCCTCTCTATGTTTAGCCCCTTGTGGGCAATAAATATATATATATATATATATATATATATATATATTATCAAGGATAAAATCGCTATTAAATTTTGTTAAGTAGGTAGCATATAATAAAACCATATAGGTAACAATTAATACAAAATATGTAATTATATAAATATAATTATAAGGGCACTAATGAGTAGCACCACATGCTATAAATAAACACCAAATGACTCTAAGAACTACATCATTTATCCCTTCAGCATGGGAAATGAACAAAAATGGAGTAAATAATGTAGTTCATAGAGCTATTTGGCATCTCTTTCTAGCATGTGGTGCTGCTCTTAGTGTCCTTATTATAATTATATTTATACAATTATATATTTTGTATGTGTGTGTGTGTATATATATATATATATATATATATATATATATATGGACAACTCAAATAAATGAACAATAAAATTAATAACAAGAGAACATGCAGCAGGAGTGAATTAGCTTGACGCTCAGTAAAAAGAAGAGTTTTTGATGTTTCTAGTATAGATCTTCATAGGAAAGGAGAAAGAGAAAAGTCCAAAGAAGGAAAAGACATTACCAACAGTACATACGCACACACATATTCATGTGTGTGTGTGTGTGTGTGTGTGTAGGCATGATTGTAATTATGAAGTTTGCTTCTTAACTACCTGGTTTCAGTCCCACTGCATGGTATCTAGGGCAAGTGTTTTCTACTAAAGCCCCAGGCTGACCAAAGCCTTACAAGTCAATTTAGTAGATGGAAACTGAAAGAAGCCCATCATATGTGTGTGTGTGTTAGTGTCTCCTTATCTTGACATCACATAATGGCAGCAAGAACAAGGTATGTGGAAAGATGAAGATTTCTATTAGACCAGTGCTCCTCAACCTTTTTTCACTTGTGGTACACTTATGATCTTTTCAAAATTTTGCAGCACACCTGAACTAAAAATATACACTGTGGCACACCTAGCATCATCTCATGACACACCAGTGTGCCACAGCAAACCGGTTGCGGTGAACCGTTTTGGACTGACGAAATACAGACCAACAACAGAAAAGCCAACACAGGAACAAAAACAGAATCATTTGTTCATTTGATGTCTGTTTTTCCTTCCTAAAATGGGTTCAATAAACACGCAGTGAGACCTTGTTCTATAGTCGGATGCTCTTACTGTGCAGCTAGCCCTTACCTGTTTTCCAAGAAGTGAATTTTTTTATTTCATTCATCTTCATACATAAGTGCAGACATGGCCATGTGGTTAAGAAGCTTGCTTCCCAACCATATGGCCTTGGATTCAGTCCCACTGTACAGCACCTTGAGCAACAATAGCCCAGGCTGACCAAAGCCTTGTGAGTGGATTTAGGAGACAGAAACAAGAAGTCCATTAGGTGTGCGTTTGTGTGATATATAAGGCGGCAAGCTAGAAGAAACATTAGCATGCTAGACAAAATGCTTAATGGTATTTCGTCTCTACGTTCTGAGTTCAAATTCCGCCGAGGTCGACCTTGCCTTTCATCCTTTTAGAGTCAATTAAACAAGTACCAGTTACGCACTGGGTCTATGTAATCGACTTAATCCCTTTGTCTGTCCTTGTTTGTTCCCTCCATGTTTAGCCCCTGGTGGGCAATAAAGAGATTAATATATGTGTGTGTGAGTTTTTCTGCTTGTCCCCTACAACTGCTTGACAACTGGTGTTGGTTTGTTTATGTTCCTGTAACTTAGTAGTTCAGCAAAAGAGGCTGACAGAGTAAGTACCAGGTTTATGAACACTAAGTATCAGGGTCAATTTATTCAGCTAAAGACCGCGTCCCAACATGGCTGCAGTTCAATGATTGCAACAAGTAAGAGATATATCAACAGACACATAATTACTTACCAAGTCACCTCTATAAAACAGAGAAATGATTAGCTGCAATGCTTATACAAGGGGATGCTGAAAACCTCCTAGCTTTAAGGGTATTGTGAAGGGCCTGGTTGAAGGCCCAACCTTCCGAGTCCTTTTACAGAACTTAGAAAAACTGAAAGATCACTGCAATAAGTGTATGAATCTGAGAGAGGAACACGTTGAACAAAATCATAACTGATCCTCCTTGATTTTCTTTCACCCAAATCCAGGAACTTTTCAACACCCACTCGTATCTATATAAATATATGAGGAACTGCTGAAAAGTTTCTGGCTTTAAGGGTACTGCAAAAGGTCTGTTGGAGGCCCACCCTTCCGAGTTCTTTTGCAGGGTTTAGAAAAACTGAAGGACTGCTGCAATAAGTGTGTGAATCTGAGAGGGGAATATGTTGACTGAAACCATAACTGATCCTCTTGTATTTTCTTTTACCCAAAGTCAAGAACTTTTCAGCACCCCACTTGTACATTTCTAAATGACTGTAATAACAGTGAAGTGGTTTTCAAAACTGGGTCGCGGAAGTGCTAATTGAGAACTTTGTGCTAACCTGAAGTGAGTCAACTAGGAAGCCCTTAAGTGATTGCACAACCCGACAGGATCAACAATCAAAACTCTCTCAAACCCCACCTTGTTTTAAAGGACCCGGTCAGTAATGTAGTCCAAAGCATATATCTCTTATCTTTTACTTGTTTCACTCACTGGACTGCAGCCATGCTGGAGCACAACCTTGAAGTTTAATAAAACAAATTGACCGCAGTATTTTTTTTTTGTAAGTCTAGTAATTATTCTATCAGTTTCTTTTGCTGAGCCACTATTAGAGGGACATAAACAAACCAACACCAGTTGTCAAACAGATATGGGCAGGGTAAAAAACACAAACATATATTTGTGTGTGTGTGTACACAATGGGCTTCAACACAGTTTCCATCTGCTGAATGCACTCACACAGCATTGGTTAGCCCAGCTCCAAAGTAGAGGCCACTTGCCCAAGGTATGTGCACCGGGACTGAAACTGAAACCATGCGGTTGCAAAGCGAGCTTATTAACCACACAACCATGCTGGGGGAGGGGGGACGGTCATGGTTAGAGTGTCTTTGATTTTGATTTGTTTGCTTGATCAGAGACGATTTGGATCCAAACATTAATCAATCAATAGCTTTCATATGTAAAGAACACGTGTATGTGTGTGTGTGTGTGCATGTGTGTGTGTATATGTGTGCATGCATATCTGCGTGTGTAGGAAGGGGTGGGCAGTACAATGAAGGTCAACCCATAAAATATACCTGTATTATATGATTTCATATCAATGAAAATATGTGAATTTATAGGCAACGAGATATAATTACAGGCAATAAATATGAAGCATTAATTTTTAACAGCTTAGTAGTAATATACAGCCATTTAATTAGAAATTGATTTCATATGCTTAAGCCAGGCAATCACAAAGCTAATTTATCAATAATGTGACTATGTTATTGCAATTATTTATTAATAAGCACCATTTAACATTCAGATCATCTTCCATTCATTTCAAAACACAAGATAACACCCTTTTGTATAATTAGTACATTTAACGATGGTGGTTGTAGTTGTTGTTGCTTAGTTCCCAGTCAGTTTTGATGGAGCAGACCTATGAGCAAAAGCTTTCCAACCATGACCAATCTGTCTTTTTTTTGTCTTTAGAATTACATTATTCTATGTAACCATCCCTATTTTCAGACATCGTCATTTTTAAACATCTGTGTTCCATGTATATTGTGGTTTGTTAATAGGGTCCAGTGCACTGATTTGTCCAGGTGCTTCACAGAGTCTAGGGAGCCCAACTCTGATCTATGAGGCCCGAGTGCTTCACAGGTCTAGGGACCCAACTGTGATCTCTGTGTACTGAAGTTTGCTGTCAATAAATACAATAGGGTCCAATGCAATGGTATGCCCAGGTGCCTCACTGATCTTGGGACCCTACTCTGATCTATATATGTTGTAGCTTCCTTGTGTTGGATGGTTGAATGGTTCGATGGGTCCAAGAACTGCATAGTGCTCCGATGTCTACTTTGGCCTGATTTCTACGGCTGGATGCCCTTCCTAATGCCAACATGGACAATGGAGTGTTATTCAAGCCCTTTTCTTACCTTATTTATATTGAAATATGCTGCCTTTGAATCAATCAATTTTGAATGTAAGGAAGAATTTAATAAAATAGCTTTCTCATTAGCTAGCTCGTGTTGGGAACATAAATTAATTAAGGAATTTTGATAGGTTTTAATTTATCTATTTGTTTTCCAAGATTCTTGATGTGAAGTTGTGTTGAAACAGATATTGTTATACTTGGGGGTGGTCATATTTTGCCAATTAAACACAAGCACTCAAAATGGCTGCCCTTGTAGCAAAATTTGAAACCATTATTATTATTATTATCATTATTTTAGCTTCTTTGTCAAAGTTCTTTTGACACACATCCTGTGACCTCTTTTGTGACTCTCCATCCCAGGTGTCTCCTCTTTGAACAAGTAGAACAACAGGAGACACATGGGATAGGGAGTTGCTGAATCGGTCACAGGATGTGTGACAAAAGAGCTTTGACACACTAAAATAATAATTATAACACTGAATTGAAGACTAAATATATATAGTGTGTGTGTGTGTGTGTGAGAGTGTTTTAATTTAAACTAGCACTATGACCCGGCGTTGAATATTATGTAAAGGTATGAATATTATTTCTTTATTGCCCACAAGAGGCTAAACATAAAGGGGACAAACAAAGGGATTAAGTCGATTACATCGGCTCTGGTGCATAACTGGTACTTATTTAATCGACCGCGAAAGGCTGAAAGGCTAAGTTGACCTCGACAGAATTTGAACTCAGAATGTAGCTGATGAAATACCACTAAGAATTTCGCCTGGTGTGCTAACGATTCTGCCAGCTCACCAGGGAAAGGCATGATTCTGTGCCTGCAAATGCTGTGAAAGTATACTGGAATAAAGTATAAAACCATAAATTTATATCATTAATAAATTATGTTATATGAATACCATATATCAAATTTTCTTTCAGATCAACTGCATAATAAGATAAATTATTATACCCGCAGACAAGTTGTGCATCCTTTTGAATGCAGAGCCCCTTAATTTCCATAGGTGGACACTGTCCAGGAACTTCCTCTTATTTAACAGCCAGTCAGGCCACCCTGCAGTCGATTATATCGACCCAGTTACTCAATTTGTATTTATTTTATCAACCGAGGAAGAATGAAAAGCAAAATGAACTCCGGCAGGATCTGAACTGGAAACCCAGAGAGAGATGCAACGTGATACCAACCTATTAATAACAAACAGTAATAACTTCTAGTTACAAGGCCAAACATTCTGGGATGCAAGAGGGTGGAGTGAAACAGTAAATCAACCTCCATCACTAGCGCATGACAGAGTGCTATTTTATCAAAACCCGGCGTGATTTGAACTCGACACATGGAAACACTCCGTCGGTTACGACGATGAGGGTTCCGGTTGATCCGAATCAACGGAACAGCCTGCTCGTGAAATTAACGTGGCTGAGCACTCCACAGACACGTGCACCCTTAACGTAGTTCTCGGGGATATTCAGCGTGACACAGAGAGTGACAAGGCCGGCCCCTTGAAATACTGGTACAACAGAAACAGGAAGTAAGAGTGAGAGAAAGTTGTGGTGAAAGAGTACAGCAGGGTTCACCACCATCCCCTGCTGGAGCCTCGTGGAGCTTTTAGGTATTTTCGCTCAATAAACACACACACAGCGCCCGGTCTGGGAATCGAAACCGCGATCCTATGACCGCAAGTCCACTGCCCTAACCACTGGGCCATTGCGCCTCCACAACTCGACACATAAAAGGGGTGTAACTAAGAACAGCATTGTATGGCTCCTACTACTGCCATCATCGCTAGCTTAATAATTATAATTATTACTCTAGTAGGAGCTATAATAAAATGTTGACGTGTGGGTGGGGTAAGTCCACATGTGCTGGGGAACATGAATAGCGGTAGGGTTCCTGTTTACTCTCCTCCACCGCCCTAAAGTCGTTATCGTTGCTATGTCACAAACTAAATATATTATACAGGTAACACATGACATGGCCTTTTGTTTTAAATTTCGAGGGCGGAAAAGATAAAAAGAACTCTTCTTGAAAAAGTAAACGGAACGAGGAACAATCACACGAGAAAAAAAAACAAACATTGTAAATATCGAGAAACAAGGCAATCGTGAGAACTTTGTACAAATGGCATTAATAAACAGAGAGAGAAAGGGCGCGCTCACTGACGCTTCTAGATAACATTATTGGCGCTTTTTCACTCGCACTTTGTTTTGACGAGTTACACGCTGCTCTGTGGTATTTTAGGAGGACACGCGGTGTTGTGGTGTTTATGCTTCTGTTAAAAAGCATCGGCGAAGTCAATGAAATTAACTATCTTCAATCCAGGATCGAAAACCTGATGGCCATCTCGACTGCCCGACAGATTTATCTCTCTCTCTATCTCTTTTTTTTTTTTTTGCCCACAAGGGGCTAAACATAGAGAGGACAAACAAGGACAGACAAAGGGATTAAGTCGATTATATCGACCCCAGTGCGAAACTGGTACTTTTATCTATCGACCCCGAAAGGATGAAAGGCAAAGTCGACCTCGGCGGAATCGCCACTAAATCTCCTCGCATATTAACTTCCTTCTGCACCGTAGATCCTGATATACATAAACATGGCATGGTTCAGAGTGGAACGTCTATGATTATAAGGCCTGCTTGTTTCTACTGTTCAGGGTTGACCGAGGGCTAAACAACGACTTCCTTTTCTCTTCGAGCCACCAAAGGAGTCTCTACGTAGTCTTTAGATCTGCTAGAAACAGCAGCCACATCAATCACAAATAACACCCTTATCTATAAAAAAAACAAAAAGGACACACTCGATGGTATTGTTCTCTATTATGGGAAAAAATGGAACGGTCACAGCAGGAGCGCTTTTGATCATAGGTATGCTCAATAAGACAAACCTGAAACTAAACAGTTTTTCTTCTTTTCTATACGATTCAACAACGGAAACCTTGCATGATGGTTTTACCTGTTAGAAATAGCGCCAAATTCCTCAACTTACACACGTCCTTAAAAGAGGGGAAACACATTAAATAATGTGGCCCTAAACACACTATTTTTTTTAAAGCTGGATGGCCACAACTGGAATGTCTGCAGTGACTTGTCTACCGGATCAGGGCAGGCCTGGGCTAAACAAAAAAAAACTTCCTGCTAGATAGTTTATCTTTGTTCATCGTTAACGGCCCCTCTATGATCCAAATGTATAAACACACACATACGAGGCCAGTTCCACTTTAATTCCGTGTAAAGGAGAATGAGTGTTGTTCATGCCTTTCCCAAAAGTATAACTAGACTTGCTCGTCGAAGGTAAAAAAAAAAAAAGCGGGGCCGAGAGAGAATTGAAACTACGTCGAGTGTAAAATCAAATCTCAGCCCGAGAAACGGCAAAGCGAAAATATCATCGTAGATAAATATATTTCTTTACTGCCCACAAGGGGCTAAACACAGAGGGGACAAACAAGGACAGACATAGGGATTAAGTCGTTTACATCGACCCCAGTTGGAAACTGGTACTTTATTTATCGACCCCGAAAGGATGAAAGGCAAAGTCGACCTCGGCGGAATTTGAACTCAGAACGTAACGACAGACGAAATACGGCTACGCATTTCGCCCGGCGTGCTAACGTTTCTGCCAGCTCGCCGCCTTAGATAAATAATAATAATAATCCTTTCTACTATAGACACAAGGGGATTCAAATTTGGTGGGAGGGGCTAGCCGACAACATCGACCCCAGTGCTCAATTGGTACTTATTTTATCGACTCCGGAAGGATGAAAAGCAAGTCGAACTCGGCGGTATTTGAATTATTAATCCTTTCTAGTAAAAGCCCAAGGCCTGGAATTTGAGAAGAGGGGACTAGTCAATTGCATCGAACCCCAGTGTTTCACTGGTACTTAATTTATCGACTCAAGAAGGATGCAAGGCAAAGTCGAATTTGGCGGGACTGAACTCGGAACGTAGAGACAGACGAAATGCCGCTAAGCATTTAGTCCAGCGTGCAAACGATCCTGCCGGCTCGCCACCACAATAATGATGATGATTTCAAAAGCGAGTAATTTTGAGGAAGTGGGTAAGCCCATTACATCCACCACCCGCCACCCCCAGTGCTCAACTGGTACGTATTTAATCAACCCCAGAGGGACAAGAGGTATAGTCGATCTCAGCGGTATTTGAACCGAGAACGTGAAGAGGGGCGAAATACCGCGAAGCATTTTGCCCCGCATGTTAACGTTTCTGCCAGTTTGCCGCCCTAAAATAATAATAATAATAATAATAATAATAATAATAATAATAATAATAATCCTCGCTACTGTAAGTACAACGCGGAAAATTTTGGGGGAGGGGACTAGCTGATTATATCGACCCCAGTGCTCGACCCCGAAAGGACGAAAGGCAAAGTTGACATCGCCAGAATTTGAACTCAGTATGATAAAAACCGCAGAATCTATAATAAACTGGGTTTTCATTCTAATTTGTAATGAACCAACGAGGGGGCCACTACATAGAAACTCCCCTAAAATCACACCACCGTATCTTTAAAAAAAGAAAAGATATTGAAGTCTTAGATAAAAGCCCTAAATCACGAATGGAATGTTTTTGATCTGACCCAGGGCTAAACAAACAAACAACAGGGATACAAAAATACGGCCGGGGGCAAAAGAAATAAGGCATGAACGACACCACTCGCTTCTATTATTATCTCTAAGTCTCTTATAAATAATATAATAGTATACAATCTTGGGAGCTACGGGGGAAAAATCAATAACGAATAGAGAGAAAAGCTTAATATGCGGTGTAATAGTAATAATAATAATAAATATATATAGTAGAAAAGTGCCGCCTTGTTTTTGTTTATCATGCTTTCGGAGGATGGTTTGCGATTTTATAAGAAAGATTTATTTAATAACAAACAATGAGATTGTTAAAAAGGCAACATTAAATCATTACAGTTTTATGTTTGCATTTAAGAATTGAAATAAATAATAATTACTGTACAAATATTATCCGGTACATGTATGCACACATGGATGTGTATGTGTGTGTGTGTATATATACATACATATATATATATATATATATATATATATATAATATATATATATATACTCGTGGAATAGTAGTTCTGTTTAAAACAAAAACTATACACGCGCGCACATAGTATAATATATATATATATATACATACACATATGCATATTTATATATACATACACATATGCATATATATATATACATACACATATGCATATTTATATATACATACACATATGCATATATATATACATACACATATGCATATATATATATATATATATACATATATACACACACAATCACATGCAAAAGATAGAAACATTCATAACAACAGACTTGCAAAACACATGCACATAACTCGCACACGCTAACATACACACACACACACATATACGCGCAAACGCATATATGCACACGCAGACATATACACACACACACACACATAAATACAGATATATATACACACATACGCAAACATACATGTATACACACGCGCACATATACAAATACACGCGCGCACACATATATACATACATATACACATGCATATATACACATGCATATACACACGCGCACACAACGTAGGATTTGTGTGTGTGTTTAATGCATTGTGTGTTTTTTTGAAGTCACATCACATTGGCTGATAAACAACATAGGTTTCATAGTTTACCTGGGAGTCTTTCCAGTTGTCTAATGCCACTTTTAGACATATTACACAACAACCCAAATATTTCCAAGAAATCTAAACAAAAGGAACATTTTTCCAGATAATAATAGAAGCTTTGAAACTGGCTGAGGGGAAACGGAAGTGATGCCATTGTGGTTACATCGAAATTTCAGTAGTTACTTCGCAAACGAAAACGAAACGCGGAAGACAGTAAGAAAAGCACGTAGCAAAAAAAATGACGAAACGAACTTTTTACACGCAACTCTCTCTCTCTCCTCTCTCTCTCTCTCTCTCTCTCTCTATATATATATATATAATATATATATATATATGTGTGTGTGTGTGTGTGTGTGTGTGTATATATATAATTAAAAAATTTTAAATAAAAAATAACAAGGTATAAGTTTATATTTTTCATTTCCTTCAAAAATTGCTATTAATTTGTGGCTTTGGTCATTTTGGCTGCTTCTTCTAGCATATAAAAATTACCTGTTAAAGGGTAGTTTTCTCTTGTGTTTAAATGTACTCTATTTTATATTATATTACATTATATTATATGTGTATATATATATATATATATATATATATATATATATTATATTGTGAGTTGTTGTTTTTTTCTCATGATAATAATAACGGTAGCATATAACAGTTTTAAAAATTCTATCATATCTAATTTGCCAAGCAAATTAATTTAAAATAAATTATATCTTATTACTTCGGCACACTTACACAAGTGTGTCACTCACCCCCACCCCGACTTTGTTTCCAGGTAACTTTTCGAAAGAAAGAAAGAAAGAAAGAAAAGATGAGATTAATTTTTGGTGAAATTTTCAACTGATACTTTTCGGAAGGTGTAGACTGCGATTATGTTGGATTTAAGTTACAAAGAAAAAATAAATAGAGAGATAAATAATAATAATAATAATAATAATAATATAATAATAATAATAATAATAATAATAATTTGGGTGTGACGCTCACTCATACATACTAACACATCACAAATATACAACCAAAATGAAAATTGAAATTTGGAAAAGTTTGTATGATGTGTCAGTATGTATGTATGCACGCCCAACTTTTTTTTTTTTTTTCGCTTTAATTTCCGATATAATCTGTAACGGTCAAGATTCGCTACAAATCGTAATCTACACTGACTAAAAGCTACTTGCCGAAAACTTCATTGAAAAATGCCTATTTTTTCCGAAAGTTTAGAGGAAACAAAGTCGACAAAATTCCTCTCCTCTGAAAATTTTTTTCGCATTAAATTCCGATATAATCATAATCTATACCATCTGAAAGGTATTTGGTGAAATTTTCATTGAAAAATATCCATGTTTCTGAAAATTATGAGGAAACAAAATGGACAGGGAAAGGAGTATGTATGTGTTGGGATGCCATTAAATTTTTGTTCGTTTTCTGAAGCCATAAATTCTAAAAGAATGTGTAAAATGATTTTCGTTTTCGTATTATTCTTAATATATATTGGTTTTAGATTTTGGTACAAGACCAGTAATTTCAGGGAGACGATAAGTCGATGTAATCGACTCCAGTATAATCAACTGGCACCTATTTAATCGATCCTGAAAGGATGTAAGGCAAAATCAACCGCGGCGAAATTTGAACTCATAACGTAAAGACGGACGAAATGTCGCTAAGAATTTAGCCCGCTCTATTCTTAATATATATTCATTTCTAACAATGGCACACATCTTGAAGAAGTATTCTTCTTCTTCTTCTTAATCCTTTTTTGCCCCTTGTGGAGCATAGGGCCGGTTTCCTTGGCGTATAGGTTCCCCACCTGCACAGGACGCCGGTCCGTCGCAGGTGAGCTGCAAGATGCAGGAGGAAAGAGTGAAAGAAAGTTGTGGCGAAAGAATCAGCAGAAGTTCGCCATTACCTTCTGCCGGAGCCGCGTGGAGCTTAGGTGTTTCGCTCATAAATACACATATCGTCCGGTCTGAGATTCGAACTCGCAATCTCTCGACTGCGAATCCGCTGCTCTAACCACTAGGCCATATGCCTCCACTTGAAGAAGTATACAGACCATAAATATTTCTTTATTAACCTATAAAGGTTTTACATATAGGGGACATTATAAGGACAGACAAGGGACATTCAAGGTACAATCTCGCTTTTTACATACAGTGTAAAAAACCGGAGGGATTTACATATATTGTGAATGAGGGTTAAAAATATAAATATAAACGATGATCGGATGAGTTTTGGGTCCGGGTTAGTGAGTTAACCCGCCAGTTGGTTATCCCTTTTTGTTAAATTTTTTCCTTTCTTTTATGCTCCGACCGACCGTGCAAGCACAGCCCCGTGCATTCTCATCTTTCTTACCACTGTCGTCCGTCTTTTTCCAAACTCTCTTTGCGGCAGGCTCCTCCTCTCCAGACGGATCTTGCTGGACAGGTGGGCGGCGAAGTAATTCACCAGCCCACGTCCGGAGATGAATTGACCTGTGGCAATCCCTTTTGCTCGCGTCTTCCATACCACATCTTTCAGTATGGTTACTACGCAGAGAAAAGCTACATTCTTTTCTTTAGCGAAAGAGGAAGGTGGTACAATCTTTATCGTAGCTTGCTAACCAACCACATGGTTCTGGGTTCAATCCCACTGCATGGCACCTTGGGCAAGTGTCTTCTACTATAGCCTCGGGCCGACCAAAGCCTTGTGAGTGGATTTGGTAGACGGAAACTGAAAGAAGCCCGTCGTATATATGTATATTTATGTATGTGCGTGTATGTTTGTGTGTCTGCGTTTGTCCCCCTAGCATTGCTTGACAACCGATGCTGGTGTGTTTATGTCCCCGTCACTTAGCAGTTCGGCAAAAGAGACCGATAGAATAAGTACTGGGCTTACAAAGAATAAGTCCCGGGGTCGACTTGCTCGACTGAAGGCGGGGCTCCAGCATGGCCGCAGTCAAATGACTGAAACAAGTAAAAGAGTAAAAGAGACTCGGACGAGAGTCGTACTCTTTCCGCATCCGACAACAGCTGTTCGGCAAAGGCCATCAACTCCCTCAACTCCTCACAGTGTACGAAGGCGTGCGTAACCGTTTCACAGGCACGCCCGCACCTCGGACACGTGGGGCGGGGTCAGTACCATGCCTTGACAACCTTTCTCGAACCGGTAAAGCCAATCGGCGAGCTGGCAGAAACGTTAGCACCCCGGTCGAAATGCGTAGCCGTATTTCGTCTGCCGTTACGTTCTGAGTTCAAATTCCGCCGAGGTCGACTTTGCCTTTCATCCTTTCGGGGTCGATTAAATAAGTACTAGTTAATCGACTAAATCTGTTTGTCTGTCCCTTCTGTGTTTAGCCCCTTGTGGGTAGTAAAGAAATAGGTAAAGCCAATCGGTAGCACAGCCAGGTCAAAGATTTCTGGTAGTTATCCAGAAATCTCGACCCGAAAGTCCTCCCGAACAAGTCGGTTAGCTGCTTCTCATCGAAACCCAGAGTCTCCCCCAGGACATTGTCGGATTTAAGCTCAACCAACCCGCTATAAAAATTCGCTGTAGTAACCCTACTGCTAGCACTGCTCACCCGAGAGGAGAGGGATAGTGCTTGTCTGCACTCCTCCCGCCAATCCCCCAACTTGGGTCTCCGCGTGATCCATGCACCTAATTCCACCAGGGACTTTATCATTTATTTGGTTCAATCATTGGACTGCAACCACGTTGCCTTGAAGGATTTAGTCGAACAAGTCAACCCCTGTCCGTCTGATACTTGTTCTTTCGGTTTCTTTTGCTGAACCATTAAGTTACTGGACCGGAAACAAATTAACGCAGGTTCATGAGATGAGTGATGGTGGGGCCAAACACAAATACACACAACTATGTCAATAGAGTGGGTATATTATCCGAAGTATAACAATTGGTAAGAGCAGCCGTGATAAATATATAATACGGTACACTTTAGAAATTATACATATATATATCGGCGCGGGGCTATAGTATAAGACATTTACTCTAGATGCCGCGTAAAAGGACTGAACACAAAACCATGTAGTTGCAAAGTTGATATCTTAACCAAACTTCAGTCCCTCGTGCCTATAGTAATCATCTCTCTCACTCTACCCCTCCCTCCCTCAAAACTCAGCTCGAAACATGTGAATTCTCCTCCCCACAGCAAACTAATATATTCCACAAAGCGAACACTATATACTGCGCTGGATGATTCCACGAGCAAGTTTCAGTTTTAGCCTGAAGCCATAATAACAGGACACATTGGATATTGTAATCACCAATGGATGGAAGCACTCCGTCGGTTACGACGACGAGGGTTCCGGTTGATCCGAATCAACGGAACAGCCTGCTCGTGAAATTAACGTGTGAGTGGCTGAGCACTCCACAGACACGTGTACCCTTAACGTAGTTCTCGGGGGTATTCAGCGTGACACAGAGAGTGACAAGGCCGGCCCTTTGAAATACAGGTACAACAGAAACAGGAAGTAAGAGTGAGAGAAAGTTGTGGTGAAAGAGTACAGCAGGGATCACCACCATCCCCTGCTGGAGCCTCGTGGAGCTTTCGGTGTTTTCGCTCAATAAATACTCACAACGCCCGGTCTGGGAATCGAAACCACGATCCTATGACCGCGAGTCCGCTGCCCTAACTACTGGGCCATTGCGCCTCCACTGTAATCACCTACAACACTGAATCGACCAGACTTTCCGATGTAGTTACACTCAAGTGATTATAATGCCATTCCAACTCTCATTTGATTACACCTCTCTGTTCCATCGTGGCTCAAATCGTTTAACTAAATCGTCTTCGCATCGCCACGGAGGACTCCCGACTGGCTTTTTGCAATCTCTTGAATATCACTCGGCAATGCAGCTCTAACTCAGGTTACAGAACGAGCGAAGGATTCATAGATATACTATGTCCTAAAAAGGAAAGGCTCACGGTTGGAGTTATTTTGATCATTGGTCTGCTGGATGGAAGCTGAAAATACCACAGGACAATGTATCGCTCGATCTGCGAGAAATAGTTGCTAAATAACTGTCGAGTTACACCCTATCGTCTTCTTAATAATATATTGGATAATGTAATTGAAAAAAATAAAAGACAGAATGATCTAGGCTGGTACGCCTTTAATCATACGTAGCCTGGGGTTAAACAACAACAAGAAAGTAGCTTAACTCTGACTCATTTCAAAATAATGCAATAGAATCCATGGAAGAAGGGAGATAACTCTTAACAGTAGTACTAATGCTGATATCAAGATTACGAACTTGAACTGAGGGGCGCCTTTGTGCTGTTACTTGATTTGTTAGAAATAACAACTAAATCTCCTTCAAATTGCACGATCTTTAAACACACACACACACACACACACACTGGTGGATGTGAGTTTACGTACAATACGTCTAAAATGTGACAAGCTATCTTTGAGTATATGTCTACTCGTTCAGCACTAGATTGGAGCCAAAACAACGACAAAGATCATTCCTATGAAAGGGACAAACTAAACCGTTTATAAAGTAAAATATTGGCTTTATATTGTGGCAGAAGGTCAGGTACTCCAACAATTTGAAAGAAAAATTGGAGATGTGAAGCATATACGACGCATGGACGCCAAGGAAATATGTCCTATGTACCAAATGCGGTACAACCGACAGGCAAAGGATCAAAATAGGAGCCGGTTTCTTACCGAATTGTTTTATTATTACCCACAAGGGGCGAACATAGAGGGGACAATACAATCTGATGTGGGGTCAGATATACGAATGGGTTTACAAAAACAGCGAATTAAAAAATTTACAAAAATTGGTTGTCTCTGGTCGCTAAATCTTATAACACAGTGGTTCCCAAACTTTTTCGGGCTGCCACCCCACTTGACACCCAGGTCACGTTCCTAGCACCACCACTCCACCAACTAACCATCACAAACATGGACCCCTTTCTGGAGCAAATTCAAAGCAACGGTATTTCACAAATAAAACTTGACATAAAGAACCCATTGTTTTGTTGTTTTTACATGAAGCGCTACCCAATTATCACCTCGCTTTTCTTCAACGCCGCCTTGGAGCATTCCATCACCCCAGGGGACAATACCATCCACTTTGGAAACTATTTTGTTGAGTAGCATTCCAGGTTTCTAATAGTGGTCGAACGCTGTTTCTGATTTCGCCATTCTGTTATTGAAAATGTCATAAATGTTCAGGCGCAAGCGTGGATATGTGGTAAGAATCTTGCTTCCCCAATCACACGGTTCCCGGTTCAGTTCCATGGCATGGCACCTCGGACAAATGTCTTCTACTATAGCTTCGGGCCAACTGAAATCACATTATCTCTGCAGTTACAGGGTGATCTAGTTACAGCTGAGTGGACTAGAGTAATGGAAAATGCAGCCTCTTGCTCAAAAACACCATGAATCACCCGGCCCAGGAATCGAAACCATGAATCACCCGGCTCAGGGAATCGAAACCCTGATCTGGTGAAGTCTTTTAAATAAAATTAGGAAAATTAATATCTCAATTAACATTACGAATTAAAAATGTACCAGACGGGAAATTGAGTTAAAGTTTACAGTCCAGATATTGTAGTTTTACTCTATTAATAACAGTTAATAAACTTTCCTTTGTTAGGAGATAAAGTTCTAAGTTTACGTCTTGAATGACAAGACATCGTAAAAGTAATTGTTTGATAATGCTTCGGGATAAGAAAACATTTTGAAAATAGCGAGAAATAATTCCTCATTCAAAAGAGTTCGGAAAATTGGAATGTTACCGTTCTTCTCATTAAACAAATATTGCTCTTGAATAATAATATAAAATTTCATCTTGGAATAACTTTATGTTCTCGTTATTACACATTTCATTGGTCAAAATATAGTAATTAGAATATTAATTACGTTTTTATTCCCATTTTGACATTTTTAACTTATTTCTAATAATCTTTAAGCTGATGGGGTTGGAGAAGAGGTCCCTGCCACCGAAAGAATACGAGAAACGATGGAAGGGTGTGATGAGAAAGGTGGGTGTTAGTAACCCAGCTTAATCATTGATGAAAAGAAAAGATCGTTGCTGGGCTTTTATAGGCTGCCGGGTTCGATCCTTTAACCTTTGTGTTCGTTTTTCTTTCTTTGATTTAGTTTTATTTTTAAAAAAAGTTCTAGTCAAAGGAAAATTGAATCGGTATATAAAATACTTTTAAATCATTCGAACTCATGTAACATTTTTTGTCTTTTGTTTGTCCTGTATTGTCCCATTCTATATAAGATCATTATGATCGTAATAAAGATACCATTTCTAATAATCTTTAAGCTGGTAATGCTACGTGTGAGTATACACCTGTTTTTGATAATAATAATAATGATACGGTGTTAGAATCTATAATTATAGTCTTCTAAAATAGTGAAATATCTTTACGAACCTGTATTTTAAAAAAAACGCAAATAACAAATTCTCACAATTAAAACACGTTGAAAAATAGAGGATTTGCTTTAAAGTTTACAATTTGATAATTTCTTTTAATTTGGGTCGTTTAAGTTTCCGAAAAAAAAAAAAACATTGTTTCCATTTGACATTTTTTTAAATACGAATGTCCTTCATGTTAAGCTGTTGTCACTCTTATATTTAAAACAGGGGTAGGGAAACCCTAGCACAATTGCACTCGCAGGCTGGTATACTCGTATGTACAAAATATAGTAAATTGTAGTTCCTTCATATTTGATAAATTTAAATATTAACTAAAGTAGGAGATAACTAATGAAGTATAATATATACTCTGCTGCTCAAAAGAGAGCATAGGATTGGTTAAAATTCGAAAAATTAAACTACGTTAAACAAACAAATTACAATTTTCTCAAGAAAGCCAAGAGAAAAAAATGTTTTATTTTGACACATTCTACCAGTATACGAAGTTTTAAAGTGTTTAGTTAACTAGAAATTGTCTGCCGTTCAAAAGGAAAAGATCCTATCCTTTAAGTATTATTTCGTGATGTGCAAACTGATACCATGAGTTTACTTTCGGGTGGATTCATTAGGTTATTTTTTGTATTATCTGAAACAGAATACCCGCATATCGATTAACCCCCACCCCCAAGGAAAAAAAATGGATCTAATATTGACTTTTATCAGATACTTTGTGTATTTGTAGATAAATATATGATAAATAAGACCCCAAGGTACGATGTGTAGATGCATATAATGCTGAACAGTTGTACCTGATTGATTTGGAAATTTATTTTCCCAAATTATAAATATCAGATTTTATTCGCTTGTTACTTACGCTGCATTCTGAAGCTACCCACGCTCCATTTCGACAAACACTGCTCTAAATATTACTGAACAGAAAAACTTCTGACTAGAATTGATGGACAATTTTGCAGGGTTTTTTTAAAATTCCCAAATAACTATAAACGTACATTTGCAAACTCATCATAGACAGCGCAGAGATGCGAAGGAGGCAAGATCTAACCACCTTTGTTTTTTACTTTGTCGAACACCAACGGTCTGCACTGATAGAGGGGAAACCTGTAGATGTTTGTAGATGACTATTCAGGTACACAACTGGAACATTTCGAAATGTCTTAAGGAAACCTATCGCTTTCCAGATTTTTTTTAACCATTTAGAAAAAAACCCCCATAGAGACTTGTTTTGTAATCTGTGGAGGGATTGGTTCAGCTTCTTTTATATTATATATATGAAAACAAAACACTCAACAGGAGCGTGTTGGATAATAGTTTTATGTATTGGTACTTAGTGAAATGTGAACGTACTTTCGAAGAAAGAACGCTACAGAATGTAGAATTTGTGCGTGTGTTTTGGGGTTTTTTTTAAGCGTGTCTATCTGAATTAAACACTATTTTACCGTATCGGTAGTCTGTGCTGCGAAAAAGCCAGATCTAGGTTAGGGTTAAACTGCACGCTAAAGTATAAATAGCTTGGTGGACAGCACACTGAATTTGCATCCTTAATTTCTTTTCATTGTAGGAACGGAAGTAAAATGGCTTGTTACGATCCAGCAGAACTCGATCCAGTGGTGGTCAATGCTGCCAGCTATTGCGATAATAAAGACAGTAAACGGCTAAATATATCGATGAGTTCTTTGTCTGACGATAATCAATCAGTATTTTCCAAAGCAAGCGATCAATCGTAAGGGAAAAATTCTTTTACTTTCATTGCACAGACTGTTGTTTCATGCCTTTGAGTGCCACCCCAACCTGGCGGGGGGGCAAAGGTTGAATATAAACTTTTATTTCTAAGAACAAATCACTTGTTTTAACCATTTTCTTACTAAATTTCTGTTGAAATACACTGTCTTTATCTCAATTAATTTTGAAATTAAGGAAGAATACAGTGGCCCAAAAGTAGGTTTACAGTTATCACGTAGGCATTTTAAATTTCTTTTTAAATATTTTATTACATTTAAATTTCTATCTTACAATCATATTCTTTATGCACATCTTGAACAGACAATGTTTAATCTCTAAGATGCTCGAAATGTCCTCCTTCAACATGCTAGGGCACTACCTTGAAGAATCTTTAGACGAATGAATCGACCTCAGTAGTTTTTTTTTAAGACTGTTATTTATTCTACTAGTCTTGTCTTTTGCCGAACCGCCAAGTTACGGGAACGTAAACACACAAACATCGGTTGTCAAGCGATGGCAAGAGACACAAAGACATCCCTCAAACATACATAAATAATATACACGATGGGCTTCTTTCAGTTTCCGTCTACCAAATCCACTCACAAGGCCTTGATCGATCCGAGGCTATAGCAGAAGATACTTGCCCAATGTGTCCCGCAACACTGAACCCAAGACCAAGTGATTGGGAAGCGAGCTTCTTACCACACAGCCACGCCTTTTATATTCTACATAAACATATACTTCAACAAGAGACCTACTGTGGAACTATGCGCTTATATCTGTGATCCCTTCTTGTTAATCTTCTAATTTTTCGTTTCAGAATGTGTCCTGTCGTCTGGGATGTTTTCGAGTCACGCAATGTGGAAATGGAGACCACACCCAGTTCCAGTGTAGAATATCTTAAAATCATATTTAAGTTACTTTTTACGTGTCTACTCTGCTTGTTAGTGCTATTCTTTGGTTTCCTGAACAAACTGACTCTCGTTCAAATCAACCAACATTTAAATATAAAGACTCATACCGGCAACCAGAACTGCAAAGAAGTGCTTTTAGTCAACACCACCATCACAAACAACAGCACGAAATCCTACACGGAAGTTACATATATTTGGGCTTTGTTTTTATGTATATCCATGCCTTATATTCAAGCTTCATTATCTCTCATTAAACGTTTTATTTTTAAAAATACTCAACCAATAAAAACGAATACATTTCTTTGGGTGAGTAACATTTATTATATTTTCAATTTGACGTCGGTTTTTCTCGGGCGGGTGTTGAGGTCTTTTGCAAGCCATTTGTTAAAAATGGAGTGTTATCTTTATATTCATCATCAGCTACGTGCCTTATCTGCGTCCAAGGATTGGCTTGCCAAGACTTTCAAGACTCTCCAGTTCCTTCTGTGTTGTGCTGTCATACACACAATCAGCTAGGATCTTGTTTCCAGTTCATTCTTTGATGTATTCAGTTCACGAACGTCTTTTTCTCTTCCCCTTGACGCTTCCTGTCAGTGTAGTCTTGGGAAACGACTCGCGACGCATATTTTATGTCTAAAATATGATAGCTTAGTGGACTTGATACTCGACAATAAGTGTCTTTGAACTTTCATCTTTTCTAATACTACAGCACTTGTTGTCCTATCTTTCCAACTCATTCTACCCAATCTACGAAAGACACACATTTCAAAATCATTTATCTGCTTTTCCATTGCTCTCTACATTATCCAAGTTTCTGCCCAGTAAAGGGCAACTGGTACGATATAACACTTAACTAGCCTCAATGTTAGGTTGTATTTTGAGGTGAAGATCTTTTTCATCCTTATAAATATTGACATTATATTCTGTATAAGTGGCTACTGTGAATAAAGAAATGTATGTCTTGTTTTCTTTCCTATTGCTGTAACTTCCGTTTTTCTGAACAGACAGGCTATACATTTCTTTGATTCAAACCCTCTCTCTGAATTCCTTTTATTAATTACAAAGCATTTTTGTTCAAACATTCCTACAGTCCACCATCAACATCGTCTGTAGTGAACTCCTTCATTTTCTCCGTTCTCTGCTTCCATGTTTAACAATTCAGTGTAAATATTAACCATGCTGATTTAAGTTGAAGCAATTCAATTTAAACATCATTCGTCATCCAGTTGTGTGAATCTAAGAGAGCCTATAATGGCTCTTGATAATTTTTTTTTTAATGAAATACCCGTAATATCTTAGAGACTGGTTTCATTCGGAATAATGGTGATATCTTGAAGTGCTACCAATTTCTAAGCCTCTATATTGCAAGTTTATTTGTATATTTGAACACATATCGCTACCATTATTTTTGTTTTGTTTGATCTTCCATAATTTTTCTTTCTGTTGTCTTCTGTTCAGGTGAAACTAAAACCAATATTTCTCATTTATTTAACCCTACAGTTTCTTTCAAATAATATTATACATATTTCTATCGTTTTAGGTGATGGCTGTAGAAAGCTTTCATTCGATTGGTTTGTTTGTGCTGGCGTATTTGGTTTTACCACAATTAGAAGTAACCCAAGCATTACTGGTTTTGGAAGGAATTGGTATTTTACCAAGTGTTTTCAAAGTCATGGAACAGAAGCAGCAAAAACCTATAATCCAGCTCTTCGATTGGTTGGCCATTTTTGGACAATCGAGCATTATACTCTACTGGGTTCTTGTACGCCCTGTAAACGATGGTCGTTGGTGTTATTTGAATTTAATCTTACCACTGTCTCTAATTTTCATATCGTTCCAGTGGTGGGATAATTATCTTGCCGTAAAGCCATCAAGCAATGTCCTGAAAAAGCTGTCGGTTTTAAGGAAAAACTTGCAAAAAACTCGTACAAGGACGTACCTAATTGTGACAATCTGGAAAGCGATCCTCTGTTTCCTCTTGGTTGTGTTCGCCGTGGGTGGAAAAGATGGAGATTGTTTTAAAATACTTTTCTATCGCAGGAAAATCGCTGATGGTTGTCTAGGTGGTTTGTTAAACCTGAAAAACTCTGGCTATCGCGACGAACCCCTCATAACTGCTCTGATCAATCTACTCTCGAGTTTTTTGTGCTATCAATGCGTTAAGTTAGCTTGTAGAATACTTTGCCAGATTCCTTGCTTTGTCTTACCATTGGCAGTGTTGACACCTCTGGCACTAATTATTTTGTCTGCTATCAAAATAAATAAATTGCAATGGACAAATATACTGGGAACTTTTCAATGGATTCAGGCTAGTTATTGGAACGAGTACATGGAATGCAGCTTTGAGAAAGAACACATACTCTTGGGAATCATTTGGGTAATATCGTTATTGATTGTTGCAAACCAAATCTTTAGTTCCAAGACAGAGAGACTGGCATCAAGTGAAAAGTAAGATTCTCCATCGCCTTCTTGTAATTCTTGTTATAGTTTGTATCTTAGAGACTGCATTTTGAAACGCATGTGTTGTGGTATCTGTCCATCCACTTCCTCTGCTGACAGCGATCAAGTTTAATTCCAAACATAACACAGTGAAGGGGCATTTGCGTGGTCGTTCGACTTGGTAATAAGAGCAGTCAAAAAAGCTTTCAAAACCTTCATTTGCTCATCAACAATCGTATTTTTATTAAATTATTATTGATTATTTTTAGTTTCAAAAAGCTTTTGGGTTCTCCGTTTTTAAACCTCTAGCTACGCCACTCGCGGGCTGAACTCGTGTTTGAAAAAGGCCGAATGTTTGGCATACTAGATATAACATGACCACTGTCAAAAGAGGGAATTTGTCAACCGTGTCCACATACAGTAGACTGGCAGAATGGCTAAAACGTCGGACGAAATTACTGCGATCAACTGCCTTTTTATCGATTTTCATCAAGTTTTAAGTACTGGAGTTGATATAATATTCTTTTGATATATTCTAGACGAAAATATTTATTATAACAGAAGACTAATAGAGAACGGGACATAGACTTTGAAACTTAGTTTTGTCAATAGGTTGATGACGTAGTTAGCTTATTACAAGTAAGTACACGATATCTCAGAGGAATAACAAAATATTGATACAGGTACAGCATCGATTTTCTAGACAATGTTAGTCCAGAACCTCTTATAATCTTCACTAATTCATAGTTATGTACAAGTACTTATGGCTGTGGTAAGGAGCTTGCTTCCTAACCATATGGCTCTGCGTTCAGTCCCACCGCGTGGCAACTTGGGCAAGCGTCTTCTACTATAGCCTCGAGCCGACCAAAGCCTTGTGAGTGGATTTGGTAGCCAGAAACTAGAAGCCCGTCGTAATTATCTCCCTGTCTATCTATTTCTCTATCTATCTCTATCATGTTTCAGTAATGATCTCATTATGTATGAAGCTTACAACTACTGATATAGGTAATTAAAGAGTTTTTTTTTTAATTATGGCCTTGGTGGGATGCGGTCGCTCCCCCTTTAGCTACACCACTGGTTACATCACATTTGTTCAGTATAGATAGTTTTATTGTTTTTGGGCGGGCTTTTTCCCCGTCGGTAAACAAAAGCAATGATTTGTTGCTGTTGTTTGTATTTCCAGGTTGTTTGTCAAACCAATGTATTGTGCCATCAACTTGGAACAATTCCTGTTTCTCAACAAACGACGGAACGATTTTCGATTCAAATCAATCGAATCAAGTGTAAGAATTGTTCGTTTATACAAATAATTGATGATACATCGATTAATACGTTCTACCTTTCTTATAAACATTATCGATTACCAGAACTATCCTTATTATCGAATTGTATTGTGGAATAGTTATTGATCTTCTTAGTGTTTTCTGCTTAATTATTCTCGAACTTCCAAGAGAAGTCTTTAAGCTAACATTCGAATGGTTTGGAAAGACTAAAGTAAATGCGACTGGCTTAGTGGTTAGGGTGTTCCACTCACGACCGTAAGATCGCGGGTTCGATTCCGGGAGCGGGAGGTCCGTTGTGTTCTTTCTTTAGCAAAACACTTCATTTCACGTTGTTCCAGACTGTTCTGCTGTATACGAGTAACCCTGCGACGAACTGCCGTTCCATTCGGCAGTGGTGGGGCGCGTTGGGATCTTGGTCACTTACACACCGTGGAAACCGAGTGACCAGCTCTAAAAGTCATAGGGCTCGCGACAGTAATGCCTAGAAATTGATGAGGGGCGGAATATAAGAGCCCAAAGGCGCGCGCCCGTTTGTGTAGCTCAAAGTTCTACGGAAACAAGTCCACAAATTGGTTTCAGTTTCCAGTTCGAAATCAGTTTATATAAATGATTTCTGATTTGAGCACAAGGCCTGCAGTTTTGAGAAGAGGGGCAATAAGTCGATACCATCGATTTCATTACTTGAGTGGTACTTTATTTAATCGACGTCGTGTGAATGCAGGACTAAGTTGACATCGGCAAGATTTGAAATCAGAACCTAAAGAGTCGGAAGATTCTGCCAGCCCGCCACCTTGTTTATAAAATTAATGCCCTTTAAACCAGGCATGGGCAATCCTTTGGGAGAAACGGGCCACATAAGTCATGGATCTTCATCAGGTGGGTCGCACTGTTAAAAAAATAATATGCAAAATAATTCTTCGTTAGGCGTGCCATGCAGAAAGTCCCACAGGCAGCAGATTGCTTATCACAATATCCCACACTTCGTGTTAATGAGGTAGGATCCAATGGCGTAGCTAGTATGTGTGCTACCCAGAGTAGCTCTTGTAAAAGTCGCCCCTTAACTCACTCGCCCCCACAGAAAGACAGCCTATACAGCAGAGCCCAAAAATACCGTTTCCATAAAAACGTCAGCTGAATCAGGCCTTCCCCAAACACTCTTTTATCTATGGTGTGGGTTTACTCAGTAGACACTGGGCCATAAGCCTTCTGTACAGATTACATGTTCAGCCAATTGCATCTTGTCATATATATTTCATAAAAACAATTTTTATCCAACCATGGACCTAAAATAAATTCGCATTTCACTCTTTTTAAAGGGATATTTATAGGTAACGAAAAGCAGAACGTATTATTGCCATTTTGTTCATGCTGTTATAATAATAATAATAATAATAATAATAATAATGCTTCATTTATCAACAGATTCGAAATTATTCGCGGAGTTCTTACCCCGGTTCAGAAAGTGCTTCTATTAATTTAGGTCTGGCTGAGGTAATGAAACCAAGGATTTTTGTTTGTGTTACTCTGTGGCATGAAAGTGAAATCGAGATGATGAAACTTCTGAAGTCGATCTTCAGGTGAGCCTCATTTGAAATTACAAGGATGTCCAACACAAATAGAAGTATGCGCGCGCGTGTGTGTGTGTGTGTGTGTATTAAAAAAGATTAAAATATTTATACAAGGTGCAGGAGTGGCTGTGTGGTAAGTAACTTGCTTACCAACCACATGGTTCCGGGTTCAGTCCCACTGCATGGCACCTGGAGCAAGTGTCTTTTACTATAGCCTCAGGCAGACCAAAGCCTTGTGAGTGGATTTGGTAGACGGAAACTGAAAAGAAGCCCGTCGTATATATGTATATATGTGAATATATATATATTATATATATATATATATATATATGCATATGTGTGTCTGTGTTTGTCCCCCTAGCATTGCTTGACAACCGATGCTGGTGTGTTTATGTCCCCGTTACTTAGAAGTTCGGCAAAAGAGACCGATGGAATAAGTACTGGGCTTACAAATGGAATAAGTCCCGGGGTCGAGTTGCTCGATTAAAGGCGGTGCTCCAGCATGGCCGCAGTCAAATGACTGAAACAAGTAAAAGAGTAAGGGTTATTATAGAGAAATCCTTTTTAATTACATAGATAATCAGTAACTAACAGTTGCTACTAATGCACAGAAGTAATTCTGTACTAGATTAAAGAGATGTTACTGATTATGGCCAGACATTTTGTCTATTGTCTTACCAGATCTGCTGCTCCACTGGTTTTAACCAGAACAGATCTGTTTCCATTCTGTTCCTTATTTTCACATTAATTCTTATAATTAAATTCTTCTGTTTTTATCACAGATTGGACATTGACCAGTGTGCTCGCCGCCACGCACGACTGTATTTTGACCTTGTGGATCCAGACTATTATACATTTGAAGGTGACAATTATTGCATTACTTTTAAGGGTTCTCACGTGTTTTCTTTTCTCTCTCTCTCTCTTATTCACGCCTTTTCTCTTTCTCTCTCTCACCCACTTTTGCATGCACACTGTCTCTCTCTCTCTCCCCTTTTCTCTTTTTATTCGCACTCTCTTTTTCTTTCGTTTGCTCTCCCTTTCTCACTCACCTGCTTTCACATGTGCTCTTTCTCGTTTTCGCTCCCTCTTTTTCTTTGCTCTCTGCACTCTCTCTGTTTTTCACTCACACCTTTTCTCTTTCCCCCTCTCTCTCTCTCTCTCTCTCTTGCCCGCTTTCGCACGCACTCTTTCTCACTTTCGCTCTCTCCTTCAAACTTGTTCTCTCACTCGCTTAATTATTTTATGAATTATTAACTCCATCAATATTATCAACTGTACAGGAAATATATTTCTAGAATATACCAATTTCTTTGTTTGAATTCAGTAAAGTTGGTTGCTTACGTATGTGGTTATGGGCATGGCAGATAGCATTCCATTCCTCAGTCTACCTGACTGATAAACAAGTTCCACTCCGATTTTACTTTTAACTATTAGCAGGAAAGACATCAGACTGTTAAATTAAAAAAAAAAATTTAATTCCAACTAGGTTCAGCCCATATGAGGTCACTCAAATCTGTAGTATTGAGCAGAATATTTACTTTAATAACTCTGCTTCAGTATCTCAGCACTGAATCTGTCTCAAATGTAATGGAAAATAGGTCAGTTTCACAACATTGATGTTCGTGTCATGAAAGCAAAGTCTGAAGAAAGTAATAGTCATTTCCTTTGATTTCAAATAGGAAATAATGCTTACTGACCAAAAACAAGAAACATAAAAACGATAATGTTATCAAAAATAGTGGTCAAATATTCATTTTTCTGATATATCGATTTAAAAATTTTTTTAACCTCAATTAATGATATTTTTTTCTAATGAAACATCAATTGATGTCCTCTCACATTTAAGGGTTAAATAAAAAACTCCAACTTCCTTTTACATGTTCTTACAGCTCACCTTATAATAGACGATGCCTTTGACAAAGATGGCCAGATCAATTATTTTGTTAAGCAATTAATGAGTGTCATGGATTCAGCTCTGAGGTATGTAACAATTATTTAACAATTTTACCTTAAACAACCTTATAGTCACAGTTGCAGCTAGTGTGTGGTACAGTGCAGTGGTGCAGCTAGTGTGTGTGCAACTGAGGGCAACCCTTCAGTTCACTGCACTCTTTGCTTCTATACAGGTTTAACCCTTTTGTTACCATATTTCTGTTGAGATGCTCTGTGTTTCTGTCAATTAGTTTTAAATATAACAAAGAATTTAGTAAAATAACTTAGTTATCATTAAGCTAATGTTAGGAACATAAATTGTGACTAAGGTTTCGTGGAAGATTTTAATTCAGAACTTATGCAAACAAGACATTTGTACTACAGAGCCAGGGGCGGTTTCTGTCGGGTTGATATTGAAAGGGTTAAAAGCATTGCCTAGGCAGACTGCCCTCACCCCTAGCTGCACTAAGGTTTGGTGGAAGATTTTAATTCAGAGCTTTTGAAAACAAGACATTTGTACTACAGAGCCAGAGGCAGTTTCTGCCGGGTTGATATTGCTTAGGCAGACTGCCCTCACCCCTACATGCACCACTGGTGAAGTGGGTTACTGACTGTCATCGTGCTCTCTCTCTTTCCATTTATATGAGTGTATATTTGTGTGAGTATGTTTACTTACAGTACCACAATGCACTGGCACCGAAATGTCCATTCAGCCCTGCCAAATCACCAGCTTCCAAACAGTTGCACTTTGTTGTCTGAGTGTGCTAGTGCTGAAGGTGTTAGACTCTTGAGCAGGTCATTTCACTCGGCTCCAAATCTATGTATCTAAAAATGAGTGCCAGGCAAGTGCTGGTACAATCCTCTCTACTCTTCAGCTGTCACATTCTCAATATTCTCCCGGGTTAAAACTAGGTTCTGCTTACTAACTACATAGTTAGTCCCCATTACTCTGGAAGTAGCAAAAAGCTAGTTTCCTGGTTTAAAAAGATATTTCTCACCCCTCAACTTACTCCCAAGGAGATTGTTCTTGTTGTGGACAGACGTCATTTCCTATATGCATGAGATCTCCCAGTGACTTATTTTATTGACCCCTAAAGGATGAAATGCAAAGTTGGCCTTGGTGGATTTTGAACTCAGAAGGTAAGCACGAACAAATACCACTAAGCCTTTCACCAGGCATGCTAACGATTCTGTCTCACACATTCTCTGAGTGGCTGTGTGGTAAGTAGCTTGCTTACCAACCACATGGTTCCAGGTTCATTCCCACTGCGTGGCACCTTGGGCAAGTGTCTTCTACTATAGCCTCGGGCCAACCAAAGCCTTGTGAGTGAATTTAGTAGACGGAAACTGAAAGAAGCCCGTCATATATATGTATATATATATATATATATATGTATGTGTATATATGTTGGTGTGTCTGTGTTTGTCCCCCAACACCAGTTTATATTTTTTTGGCAATTTCATTATTCACACACTTAACATAGGACAATACAATAAACTGTAAATATTACGTATATAACAAATGTTTGGTGTTATTAAGAAACATTGTTGAAGCACAACTTGTTACTGTTGACTATTTAACATGTTACTGATAAGACATCATTTGCTGTTATAAAAAAAAAAAAGAGAACAAAAATGAAATGCATGATCATCGATACAGAAATTCATAGACATTTTTCTTTTATCCAGCTGTGTACATAACATTGTTCTTCGTATGAAACCTCCCACTAAATACGACACTCCTTATGGTGGCCGTTTGGAATGGACTCTTCCAGGTGGAAATTTGTTCATGATTCACATGAAAAATAAGCACAAGATTCGTAGCAAGAAGAGATGGAGTCAAGTAAGTAATACGACATCCATTGACTCTCATTTTCACTAGAACTTGCGATAAACTAACTGTTATGTGTAGTTTGGGTTCTGATGGGATAGACAACCAATATGAAGCCATTGTTATTGTTTTAGGTGTTTATTTACTTTGCATGTTACACGGACTGTCAACATTCAGCGTAGTGATACATTTATACTTTAGACACAGTTCGTACTGTTCTAACAAAATAGTGCCAAAAGTGGGGATGTATTCTACATACGTATACCTGCGTATACACATAGATATAAATGTGTAACACTAACAAACATTGGTTTCATACATTATTAGTAGTATTTTAGTAACTTTACCTTCTACTTTATAGTGTTTGTTGCATGTTTACTGTGTAAGACTAAATGTTGGACATAAACAGTCACTATGTCTGTTTAAACACTTTCCCGCTCTTCAATGGCTTGTTTTCTCAGCAGCTTCTGACAATTCTCTGTCCTTTGCAGCTAGTCTGAGACTCCTGAGTATCCAGTGAGCCCTGGTTCCAACAAATCTAACACTTCTCTCTCCTTTTGAATTATTGATTTGTTTTATTTCTTTGTCTCTCATGTCTGAGTGAAAGAGAAGCAATGTCATGTTGGTAGCATTAGTGACAGAGATAGAAAGGAAAAAAACACAAGGAAAGGTACTCTTTTACTTGTTTCAGTCATTTGACTGCAGCCATGCTGGAGCACCACCTTTAGTCGAGCAAATCGGCCCCAGGACTTATTCATTGGAAGCCTAGTACTTATTCTATCGGCCTCTTTGGCCGAACCGCTAAGTTACGGGGACATAAAAACAACACCATCGGTTACCAAGCGATGTTGGGGGACAAACACAGACACACCAACATATACACGCACATATATATATATATATGACAGGCTTCTTTCAATTTCCATCTACCAAATCCACTCACAAGGCTTTGGTCAGCCCAAGGATATAGTAGAAGACATTTGCCCAAGGTGCCACGCAGTGGGAATGAACCTGGAACCATGTGGTTGGTAAGCAAGCTACTTACCACACAGCCACTCAGAGAATGTGTGAGACAGAATCGTTAGCATGCCTGGAGAAAGGCTTAGTGGTGTTTGTCTGTGCTTACCTTCTGAGTTCAAAATCCACCAAGGCCAACTTTGCATTTCATCCTTTAGGGGTCAATAAAATAAGGATAAGTTAAGGACCAGTTGAGCACTGGGGTTGATGTAATTGACTTAACTACTCTTGGGCAAGAATATATAAACTACATCGCTCTGCCAAGCCAGTATGGCAGCACAGGCTCATCAAAGTAGTATTATCTGAAGCTCAGATTCAAGGCATGCATATCAAACCATGGATGGTGGAGAGAACATGCTAAGGCCTTCATCCTGCAGTGAACTGAACATAGGTAATCCGCACACATACACACATGCTCATATATATATATACATCATCATCGTTGAACATCTCTTTTTTTCATGCTGGCATTTGAATGATACATGTGAACACACACACACACATACATATGATCAATGTATAATGTCTGCTTTCCATGGTGGCAAAGGTTTGATGGTATGGTGATCCTATTCTGCCATTTATTCATCAGGGCAAAGGTCTTCTACTATAGTCTCAGGCCAACCAGTCTTGTGAGTGGATCTGATAGACAGAAACTGAAAGAAGCCCATTACCTGTGTGTATTGTTCAAATTTACAGAAAAAGACAAAAACAGGTGAAGGAACAGCAAGCAGGTGTATTTGTTTAATGTTCAGGAAACGTCTTTGATGTTTCAAGCCTACACTTCGAGCCTATGCTGACCAAAAGGATTGAGAGGGGCAAAAAAACAAAAAACAAAAAAAAACACAATGAAAATATGTGTGTGTGTGTGTGTGTGTATATAAATATATATATATATATATATATATCCGTAATAATGAAGGGTGAAATTAATTAATTTGGAAAAATTATCAATTACACCAAGTAGTCTTCGGCATGTAAAAGCCTCATTCGAGGAAAATTTAAGTAATACTAAGCAATAAGGTTTAGCAACGAGTTGCCTTACCACATACCGAATTTAGAAATAGCAGTCAAAGGGTTATAGCTATTTCTTCTACTAAAAAGGGAGATCTCAGTAAAAACAGCATTTGGAAGGCACAAACAGGTAAGAGAGAATGAATTGACTGCAATCTATCATACATTTTTTTAAAAAAATGTATGATAGATTGCAGTCATTCATTCTCTCTTACCTGTTTGTGCCTTCCAAATGCTGTTTTTACTGAGATCTCCCTTTTTAGTAGAAGAAATAGCTATAACCCTTTGACTGCTATTTCTAAATTCGGTATGTGGTAAGGCAACTCGTTGCTAAACCCTTATTGCTTAGTATATATATATATATATATAATTATATAAAGTGAAAGTCAAAAGCACAGTTAGACAGCTTTTTAATCACTACAAATGTTTCAATATATATAAATCCATGTATATATAGGATTTAAAGTTAATTTTGAATTTAAATGAAATTATGTAAACGATTTTCACACAAATACCTATTTCTTTACTACCCACAAGGGGCTAAACACAGAGAGGGCAAACAAACGGATTAAGTCGATTATATCGACCCCAGTGCGTAACTGGTACTTATTTAATCGACCCCGAAAGGATGAAAGGCAAAATCGACCTCGGTGGAATGTGAACTCAGAACGTAACGGCAGACGAAATACGGCTACGCATTTCGCCCGGCTTGTTCAATTATGGATCACGGTCAAAGGGAGACAATCCCTTGTTGACATAACGAAGACTTTTCCTCCCCCCATTTTCTAGAGATACCTATTTCTTTACTACCCACAAGGGGCTAAACACAGAGGGGACAAACAAGGACAGACAAACGGATTAAGTCGATTATATCGACACCAGTGCGTAACTGGTACTTAATTTGTCGACTCCGAAAGGATGAAAGGCAAAGTCGACATCTTTTCACACAAATACCCAAAACTAGAATTGGTAGCCTACCATAATAATACATAATACTACCGCCCATTTGGGAATTCTAAGGGTGAACAAGCTCTGTTTGTACTAATACGCTCTTAACAGCACACACATCAATTATATATATATATATATAGGTGCAGGCATGGCTGAGGTGAAAAACTTGCTTCCTAACCACATGGTTCTGGGTTCAGACTCCAATGTCTCTCTCTCACTCTTTCTATTATATATAAATATATATATTAAATTAGAGATAAAACCACTATTAGGCAAATCAAACAGTGAAAATCATAAACCAATACATAGAAATAAAATTAATTAATAAAAAATATATAAAATATAAAATTCAAAATTTAAAATATATAAAATATATTAATTTTATTTCTATGTATTGGTTTATGATTTTCACTGTTTGATTTGCCTAATAGTGGTTTTTATCTCTAATTTAATATATATATATATATATATATATATATACACTATAAAATTAGATTTAATCCTAAATCTAATTTTTCCATGTAAGTTTGGATTTACTCCCTAATATTATTATTATAAATAAATAAATATATATATATATATATATATGTCCCGGATGAACCAACTTCACGGCAGGTGGTGCAGATGAGGGCAGCTGCATTGAACTCTCTCATGCACCAAATGGCAGTTGCTAAAAAGCATTCGTGAAGTAAAATCATGTAGCAACACCAAATGGCAGTGCCCCAGCATGGCCACAGCTCGTGAGCTGAAACTAGATAAAATAAAAAATAAAAATATATATGAGTGGCTGTGTGGTAAGTAGCTTGCTAACCAACCACATGGTTCCGCGTTCAGTCCCACTGCGTGGCATCTTGGGCAAGTGTCTTCTGCTATAGCCCCGGGCCGACCAATGCCTTGTGAGTGGATTTGGTAGACGGAAACTGAAAGAAGCCCGTCGTATATATATATATATATATATATGTATATGTGTGTATGTGTGTGTGTTTGTCAACCTAGCATTGCTTGACAACCGATGCTGGGGTGTTTACATCCCCGTCACTTAGCGGTTCGGCAAAAGAGACCGATATAATAAGTACTGGGCTTACAATGAATAAGTCCCGGGGTCTATTTGCTCGATTAAATGTGGTGCTCCAGCATGGCCACAGTCAAATGACTGAAACAAGTAAAAGAGTAAAAAGAGTATATATATCTCTGCACATGCCACCAAGCAATTTGTATTATATTTGAATGTTACAGGTGATGTATATGTACTGGATCCTTGGTTACCGCATCATGTCCATTGATGGCCCAGTCCATCTGAAACGGTCAATTGCCGAGAACACTTACTTGCTTACTTTGGATGGTGATATTGAATTTCATCCTCCATCCTTTCTAAAACTACTCGATCGAATGAAAAAGGATCCTCGTGTTGGTGCAGCATGCGGTAGAATCCACCCTGTTGGCTCTGGTAAGCTCCTTTATTAAAGTAGCCTTCTGGGACAGGATTTTCTAGAATATTTCTTCCGTACATTTTTATATTCTTTAGTCCTGTCTCTCTCTCTCTCTCTCTCTCTTTCACTCGTCCTGTCTCTCTCTCTCTCTCTTTCACTCGTCCTGTCTCTCTCTCTCTTTCACTCGTCCTGTCTCTCTCTCTCTTCCACTCGTCCTGTCTCTCTTTCTCTCCTTCATCCGCTCTCTCACCTGTCCCATCTCTCTCCTCTCTTTCCTTTGTCTACCTGGTAAAAAGAAAATCATCCCTTTTAGGTCCTCTGATCTGGTACCAGAAATTTGAATACGCCATCAGCCACTGGTTACAGAAATCTGCCGAACACGTGATGGGTTGTGTCCTGTGCAGTCCAGGTTGTTTTAGTCTGTTCCGTGGCTCAGCACTGATGGATGACAATATTCTCAGCACCTACACCAGTCTCTCAAGTCAACCCATTGACTACTTGCAAAAAGATCAAGGTAACTTTGTTCTACTGTTATCATTCTCCCTCTTTCTTTGACTACAAAACATGAGACATACCTTAACAACAAATAATATCTTGTAGCTTTGGTTCAATGCAAATAAATTTAATAGGAGAATAATTAATTTAATAGACCCTATTTTTTTTACTTGTTTCAGTCATTAGATAGCGGCCATGCTGGAGCACCGCTTTTAGTCGAAGAAATCGAACCCCAGGACTTACTCTTTGTAAGTCTAGTACTTATTCTATCAGTCTCTTTTGTCGAGCTGCTAAGTTTTGCTGACATAAATACACCAACACTGGTTGTCAAGCAATGGTGGGGAAACAAACACAAAGATATACACACACACACACACACACACATACATACATACACACACACACACACACGACGGGTTTCTTTCAGTTTCTGTTCTATCAAATCCACTCACAAGGCTTTAGCAGAAGACACTCGCCCAAGGTGCCACACGATGGGACTGAATCCCAAACCATGTGGTTGGGAAGCATGTTTCTTACCACACAGCCATGCCTGCACCTATATATATATATATATTTTCATTGTGTTTTTTTTTTTTGTCCCTCACAATCCTTTTGGTCAAAAAGCGTAGGCTCAAAACATCTTGGCAAGATTCTAACTTAAAATGTCTAGCAGGATGGCCATGTGGTAAGGAGCTCACTTTGCAACCAGATGGTTTTATGTTTAGTCCCACTCACAAGGCCTTGGTCAGCCCAGGATTATAGTAGAATACAATTGCCCAGGGTGCCACACAGCGGGATTGAACCTAAAATTACATACTTAGGAAGGAAACTTCTTAACCCATTCACAAGGCTTTAGAGAGCCCAGTGCTGTAGTAGAAGGCGCTTGCTCAGGGTGCCATACAGCAGGATTGAACCCAAGACCACATACTTAGGTAGGAAACTTAATCCCACCCACAAGGCTTTAGTCAGCCTGGGGTTATAGTAGAAGACACTTGCCTAGGGTGCCACACAGTGGGACTGAACCTAAAATTATGTACTTAGGAAGGTAACTTCTTAACCACAAAGCCACACCTGTATGCAGTAATTAATTCATCTTAATTATGAAAATTAAATGAATTTATTAAATTTAGGTCTGACACCTTTAGAACCTTACATGTCTTTTTTTTGTTTTTGTTAATTATTGTATCAATTAAAATTTTTTAAAAAATGGAAAATTCCAATTCAGGTGAAGATCGCTGGTTGAGCACACTTTTACTGAAGCGGGGTTACCGTGTGGAATACTGTGCCGCAGCAGATGCTATGACCTTTGCCCCTGAAGGTTTCAAAGAGTTCTTCAATCAAAGACGACGTTGGATGCCATCAACTCTGGCCAATATGTATGACATTCTGAGCGACTGGAGAACTGTGGTGAAACAAAACAACAGCATCTCGTTAATCTACCTGATGTACCAAGCAGCATTGATGGCTATATCGTTTATCTCACCTGGCACGATATTTGTACTGCTGGTTGGTGCCATCAACAGAGCTTTCCCAGCTTTATCTTTGACATCAACATTCTTACTGAACTTAGTCCCAATTGTAATAATGATATTGTTGTGTAAATACGCTTCAACAGATACACAGGTAAGTCCTTCTACCTGTTCTTTCCATACATGACAATGCACATGCATGTTTGTGCGTGTGTGTGTGTGTGTGTGTGTATATATATACCAACCAATTGTGGCCATTTGCCAGCCTCCTCTGGCCCCTGTGCTGGTGGCACGTAAAAAGCACCCACTACACTCACGGAGTGGTTGGCGTTAGGAAGGGCATCAAGCTGTAGAAACGCTGTCAGATCAGACTGGAGCCTGGTACAGCCTCCTGGCTTCCCAGACCCCGGTCGAACTGTCCAACCCATGCTAGCATGGAAAACGTACGTTAAACGATGATGATGATGATATATCTGTATGTATGTATATATATACATATATACACACACACACATATACATCATCATTGTTTAACGTTCTTCTTCCATGCTGGCATGGGTTGGGTGGTTTGACAGGTGGTCAGGCAGGAGCCTGCATCATGCTTATGTGTCTGTTTTAACATGGTTCCTATGGCTGGATGCTCCTTCCTAATGCCATCCATTCCACGGAGTGAGCCAAGTGCTTTTTATATGGCACTTAACACATTTGGTAGGAGTTGCAAATATTTATATGTTTGACTGAGTTCCATGTGACTTTAAGCTTCATGGGCTCATAGGATGAATTCACCTCAGCAGATATCTGTAGAACGGTCATATACAGCTGAGTCATACTGGCATCGAAATATAGTTAAACACAATTCAGGTAAAAGCTTTGTCTGCTCTGCAAAGCTCGTCTGTAGTTGCTGGCTACCTCATGTCAACATAGTGGAAACCGGTACTGCTACTGGATATGCATGAGGAATTCCATAGTATCTGTAGAGTTCATATACATAGATAAATGACAGAAAATGGAACAAATGACAGTCCTTATTTAAAAATCATTACAATTGTTTTGACAAGTTTTTACACTTGTAGTACATTGGTGAAATATTGTGTAATCATTTAAATAGATTCTATTGTCATTTCACTCAGTACTCTCTCTCTCTTTTACTTGTTTCAGTCATTTGACTGCAGCCATGCTGGAGCACCGCCTTTAATCGAGCAACTCGACCCCGGGACTTATTCTTTGTAAGCCCAGTACTTATTCTATCGGTCTCTTTTGCCGAACCGCTAAGTGACGGGGACATAAACACACTGGCATCGGTTGTCAAGCAATGCTAGGGGGACAAACACAGACACACAAACACACATATACATATACATACATATATACGACGGGCTTTTTCAGTTTCCGTCTACCAAATCCACTCACAATGCTTTGGTCGGCCCGGGGCTATAGTAGAAGACACTTGCCAAAGGTGCCACGCAGTGGGACTGAACCCGGAACCATGTGGTTGGTAAGCAAGCTACTTACCACACAGCCACTCCTACACCTTAGTGTGAGAATAAAATGACAACAGGATCTAACAAATGACTTATTTAACCCTTTTACATTTAACCCAGGCATATCTCCATCAATAGATTTTGCCTGACCCATGCAAGCATGGAATAGGGGACATTCAATGACAATGGTGCCAATGAGTACATTACTGTTCCCTCTTCTCCTTTCAGTTGAACTTTGCAATAATCTTAACGATGATCTACACCGTTGTCATGATGACCGTCTTAGCAGGACTCTGCCTGGAGATTGCTGGTTCTTTGTTCTGTTCAACAACAACGATATTTGCAACTTTGGTCTTCATGGCATTTGTTTCCGCTGCACTTCTGCATCCGCAAGAGTTTTCAGCTATCTTTGGAGGGTTTGTGTTCCTTTTGGCAGTACCAACCATGTCCATCATTTTGGTAATCTATGCCATGGGAAATTTGCATATTGTATCCTGGGGTACTCGTGAAGTGGTGCAACAAAACTCGAAAGTACTTTCAGCTGATGGCAACCATGACGTGTCTTCAAGTGGAGTGTCTTTCTCGGCACTTTCTCCAGTGAGTAAAACAATTCGAAAGAAATTTCAAAGGTATGTTTTATTTTTAAATTTAAAAAGTTATAATTAACCCTTTAGATACCAACACGCCTGAGAGCGCCCCTGATTCTGAAACAAAGTTCAGGCTTTAAAGTGGTCTAAATTAAAAGCTTCCATCAGTTTAATTAATGCCCCAAACACCAGGTTAACAATGGCAAAATTATTTTACTAAATTCATTATTTTCAAAATCAATTGAAATAAAGTTGGTGTATTTCAACAGTGACAAAAGGAAGATGATGAGCGAGCAGAATAATTAGGAAGACAAGCAAAATGCTTAGAAGCATTTCATCTATCTTTATATTCTGAGCTCAAATTCTGCCGAGGTCAACTTTGCCTTTTATAGTTTTGGGGTAATTGAAATAAGTACCAGTTGAGCACTGGAACTGACGCAATCAACTTACTCCGTCCCCCAAAGTTGCTGGCCTTGTGTCCAAATTAGAAGGCTGGTGAATTGACAGTCAGTCATTAGAGCATTGGACAAAAGCACCATGCTATAAACACTTGCAATTCTTTGTTCTGAGTTCAAATTCTATCAAGGCCACCATCCCCAAATTGCTGGCCTTGTGTCAAAATTTGAAATCAACATTAGAAGGTCAGTAAATGGCAGAAGCAACAAAGCTTCCCACAAAATGCCATCTGGCGTTTAGTTATTCCTCTTGATATTCTGAGTTCAAAACCTGCTACTGTCAGTTATGTATTTATCCTTTCAGGGGCTCAATAAAATGAGTTCTTTAAACGTCCAGATATTGCCTTTATTGAACTCATAAAGCAAAATATGCTGAATATGCTCCTTTGTCACTTCCATTATAGCTTTGAAAAAATAGCTGTTAAAATCAAACTGCACTTTTCAAAACTTGCACTAAGAATAAGTACATGGTAAAATGACTACCTGCTTTTATAGCAAGTCGATGCAGGTAGTTTATCCTGTCCCCTTCCGACTTTTAGTTTATGCAATTGAGAAAAACCGTATTATTTATGGGATGACCCAATATATAATTATTTTTTGGGGGTTGTTTGTATGCGTGTTTCTGTCTCTTTCAACATATAGACAATGCAAAACAGACTTTAAATAAAAGACGTTCATGTTGAACAATTTATAATGGTAAGTGTCTGATTAACAAACATTTTTACCAGTTGCATAGTGATGGGTAACGACCTAATCTTCTGTAACAAACATTCCTGGCCTTCAGGAAGGACATTTGGCCATAGAAAATCTGCTTAACCCTTTAGTGTTCGCATTATTCTGCCAAAATTAATCCTTTTTTATCTAAATTGTTTTGAACTAATCATGCATCATCTTGTAGCTATGAGATTTCAATGAGGTAGGTGTTAATTTTTAAAATGATATTGTAGGGTTTGTGTGAGAGACCAGATCTGGCCAGTCTGACCATAAAACAGGCAGAATACTTTTGGCCGGATATGGCCAGTTTAAATGCTAAAGGGTTAAATGAATTCTATTTTCCTCATGCAAACATGAAACGATGGACTTTGAAACAATGCTTATATTTCAAAAGCTTATTTATGTCCTGTCCACAGCTTCATCAACGCCATTCGAAAATGTTTCCAGAAATCCACACCAGAACAATGCGATGTTCAACATCAAGAAATTTTGACACGCATCCAAGAACTAGAATCCAAACTGAACAAACTTACAAACCAACAAAAACATGAAAAGCCATCTTGCACATTGGAGTCGGTTGGCTTTCAAGAAATTAGTATGTAACTTAATGAATTTTTTCTTTGTTATGGTTATTCCAGCAATAATGTTAAATATCTACTAAAAAATAGATTTGTTTTAATAAACTTGACATAATCATCATTTAACGTCCATTTTCCATGCTGGCATGGATTGGACGGTTTGATAGGAGCTGCACTGACAAAAAATAGTTCCAAATATGACATTCCTCAACAAAAAGTAGATTGGTGTATAAAAGTGCTTTCTACAGTTAAGGATAATGAAATTTTGAGTGGACATATCTGATTTCCTCAGTAAACGGGTTAATTGACTTGAAGACTATATGCAAGATTTGAACAGTGGGTAACAAAGCCATATTTTGATACTACATGTTTCCGAGTTCAAATTTTGTTTGCTCTCGACACTATCCTTTCGCTCTAAGATCCCTGAAAATTAAGGGGATTTGAGAGGCAACATTCCATATAGATTGTGGGCTATTGTTGTTTAGCCCCAGGCAAATTTTGACTGATCAGATCTATGATCATACATATTCTAGTCATGTCCAACTTTTCTTTGTAAGTATATCAGGGACTACATTGTTCAATGTGTCCTGTCATTTTTAAAAAGACATGGAGTTGTTCGAGGTAAATTTAGCTGCTATTTCTAAAGGCAACAACATCAGTTTTGTGAAATCCCTATTTCTTAGCAAGCTGCATTCACTTTAGCTGTTCGAAGTTTGTTTCCCAACGACATAGTTACAGATCAGTTCTGCTGCATGGAAACTTGGGCAGATACCTTCCACTATAGCCTCAGGTCAACTAAAGCCTTGCAAGTGGCTTTGCTAAATGGAAACTGAAAGAAGCACACTGTGTGTGTGTGCATGCACATGCTTGTGTCTCCTTACCTTGACATCACCTAATAGGTTTGTCATCAGGTAGGGTATCTAGCTAATACAAAACTCTTCCACACTGTAAACTCATCTGACCCATGCAAGCATTGAAAAATAGAAGTTAAAACAATGAAGATGGCATAGCTAAATTACTAAATTTATCTAATCTCCCCAATAAATATGATTTGTTTTTAATTATTTTTTTTTGTTTCCTTTTTGCCAAGGTACTGAAAATAATGCCAACCCCAACATTACTGTCAATCCAAACCACTGGTGTGATGATGAAGTCCTCGGCCAAAGTGAAATAGCTCACATCTCACTACAAGAGTCAAAGTTTTGGAAGGACTTCATTCACAAATATCTGCTACCTTTAAAAAGTAATCCCGAAGCCCAGAAGCAAAAAAGATTCAGCCTAGAAAGACTTCGGAATAAACTGGCCACATTGTACCTGTTAGCTAACATGTCATTTATTTTGTTGGTATTGTCTCTTGAGAATAGCAGCTTTTCTAACGACAAGCTCACATTCTTGATCTCTTGTAATTTCAAAGATGTTACCTACGATAAAGTTCGACCTCTCTCGGTTATATTTGTAATAGTGTTTGGGGTGATACTCATTTGCCAAATGTTAGCAATGCTTTTCCATCGTGCGTTGACCATTATCCATATCATAGCATCAATAGACCTAAACATCGGCCATCCATGGCAAAAGAAAGCGCAGTCTAACACTCTACAATTGATTCGTGACATGCAACGGCTGGATAAGCAAGTAGTTGAGACCGATTCCATACTAACAACAGAAGACTGCCAGGAACCAAGCAGTGACAATTATCTGAATCTGGAACATAAAAGACAACCGGAATGGGTTAACCGCCTTGACAACAACCAAACAACATGTAGTTCTTTAGAAGGCCATTTTAAAGAGAATTTCTATAGAATAGCCAGCAGGACTTTTGCGAAAAGTAAATCAGAACAAGTAATATATAAACAAAGATCAGTTGGACACCATGTAACCTCTCTTCCTGTTCTTGAACGAAACACAAAGAACAACAGGCAGATACGAAAATGCAACTCAGCTGCTCGACAAATCATTGAACACGGCAGATGGAATCCAGAATCCACTGAATGGAATGAACCGAAAATGAATAATATTCATTCAAATAAACCCAACACGAATACCAATCATCACAGCCAAGGCAGCCATTTTTCTTTATTTGCAACTGATTCAACACATTCCACTACAGAAAAACAGTTCTTGCAAGAAACATCTGTATAGACAACTTTCATTGGCACAAATCGTCTGTCATAATATTTGATCATTAATCATACATTATGATGTTTCTTTAAGCATTAACCTTCAAATAGAAATCTAATGGTTGGAGGATTCCATTCAGTAGTCTAACGCTAATTCATAAGTTGCTCAGAAGGTTATTATTAGGGTTTACGTATTGAAAAAACCCATCAAAGCATACAATATAATCGTCTTTCAAATTTGTTATACTCTTTAACAAATATATAAATATATATATATTTATATACTTTAACATATCTTTTAACAAATGTTTCCTTATAATATTAATTATCTTAAAACACAAATCTATATAAGTAATTAAATCATACAATATATGCCTGTTTGGAATTTATATATTTTAACTAACATAAAATATATATTTACATATGTTATAATATATAAACATATATATTTGTTTCTTTAAAATATTTACTCATCTTCAACAATAAATCTATTCAAACCATTAAAGTTTACAATATACCCTGCTTGGAAATTTATACATTTTAACAAACATCATTATTTTTGTGACACGGCATTCAATCAACTTCCCTAATTACAAACTTGTTACATTTCCTACATAAAATTATTACTATTTTAAGACATTAAATATCACTTCTTTTCTTCAATAACTTGTATTAATTCATAGCTGATGTCTTCAAAATTTCCTTCAAACAAGTTCAATTTTTCCCACTTTCAATAAATTCCACACGAAAAATATACTTAATCATACCTGTTTTAACACACACACACTCTTTAAGCATATCTTCATTTCTCTTTCCTATTATGTTTTTAAGAAAAAACGTTTTATATTCACGAATATATTTTTCTTGCTCTTCTTTCAAAATTGATCTCATTTCATTTTCTCAAAATCAAATTAAATAAAAACTTGAATGACAGTCCAAGCATCAAATTATAAAATACACACTCTCTCTCTCTCCTATGTATATAGTAGTATGTATATATGTATATAGTACTATCAATTTGTTTTTATTTTTACCTGCATGGATACATGCATGTCTATATATATGTGTATGTATGTCTTTGTGTGTGTGTACATGCTTAAGCTTACAGATGTTACCACTGTATGCTTTATCTTTGATTCGATATTCTGGTAAAACAAACCAAAAAATGTAGACAGATAGGATCAATCTTTTTTTCTCTTTTAATAAATCTCTAATTCATTGCCTTATTCTTGAGTTCAGCTTCTACTGTAAAATAAATACTTGTAACATAACTATATTCCAATAATCAAACGATACCAAATCCATTTATAATTGAAATATTAACTATAAAAGGCATTTAGTAAAGTATACAGATATTGTGATTTTGTCACAACACTTCGTGAAAATTCCAGTAATATTTATAACAGTGACTTCTAAAATGGAAATCTTATAAAATGCTATTCCTTTTCAATCGACATTTGCACCAATTTTTTGTTTAGCTGTGAATAATATCCATTCACACCAAACACTATAACCCTGTGTGTTTGTATATAGGAACAAGAGTGGCTGTGTGGCAAGAAGTTTGCTTCCCAGCCACATAGTTTCGGGTCCAGTCCCACTGCATGGTACCTTCAGCAAGTGTCTTCTACTATAGCCCCAGGGCAACCAAAGCCTTGCCAGTGGATTTAGTAGAAGGAAACTGAAAGAAGCCTGTCATGTGTGTGTAAATTATAGAAAACAGAAGAGAATTTCGATTATCCCCATTTGGTCAATTGTAATAAAAGGAAAATGCATACGATTTACATAGTTTTAATATATTTTAAATGAAAGAGTATTGTAGTTGTCTACGGGTTTCATTTTCGCTAATCACGACATTGAAATTGTGATTTCATATTTTCTTACGAACTTTTTAGTCCATATTTTTGTATGAAAGCACAAAAATTTAAGAGGAAGTAACTGGTGATAACTATTATTTGGGACAGGGGGTGTAATTGCTCATATTTTGGGTGGGATAAACGAACATAACAAAAACTCATGAGCTAAAGTAGTGAGATGAAATATGTACAGTGAATGATATGTGATCATGAATTAAAATATATACTGAGACCAAAGCTGATTCTGCTCATGTTTAGGCATGTTCTGTATTTTTCGATAAATAAATTTTCTTTATTTAAATATTCTTGTACAGTAATTGTTTCTTTGCACTGAAATTTGGTTGGAGATACCTTGCACATCTGTGTTCACTCAAAGGTACCTGTCTATATTTTGGGAAACAAATCTATTCCTTATATAGTGTGGTTCTCCATCTAAGTGACATACTTGTCTGTCTGATATAGTTGTCCACAATCTGAACAAGTTACAACAAAATAAATTCTCAAATGTACAAGTGAAATTGGTCTTAATTGTGAACCTCTCTCCTTGTTCGAATTGGAATTCCAAGCCTTCCAGTAGGTTGGGGCATGTTCCACAGTTTGGACGTCCACACTTGTTAACCATTGGTTTCGTAGTTGTTCTTGATTGCAACACTCTTTTTCCATTTCAGCCCAAATCCTTTAATTTGTCTTCCCATTTTGTGGAAACCTTCCAAGTGGTGTTTTCCGATCTCTTGGCTACCACCGAGTAACTGTACAAGCCCACCTGTTACCTGTTAACCTTGCAGCATATCCAATCTGGTGCTTTCAGTCTTCTGTGATCACATGGTTTGCTCAGATTCATTCTCAAATTACCTCATTTCGGATATGCCCTTGCAATGAATATCAAAGGCAAGCTACTAACACACCTCAAATTTGCAGATGACATCATACTCATTGCTGAAACCCCAAATAATCTGTGAACCATGCTGACAGAGCTGGACACCCATAGCTCAGCAGGTCTTAAAATGAATCACATAGAAACAAAATGTGTTCTGAAAATGTAGCACAAGGTAGAATACAATTCTATATTTCTGAGATGGAGAATTTATATCATGTCTACTGTTTATATTAATCGGATTGATAACCTCATCTTGATTACTCTTTTTTACTCTTTTTACTTGTTTCAGTCATTTGACTGCGGCCATGCTGGAGCACCGCCTTTAATCGAGCAAATCGATCCCAGGACTTATTCTTTGTAAGCCCAGTACTTATTCTATCGGTCTCTTTTGCCGAACCGCTAAGTGACAGGGACATAAACACACCAGCATCGGTTGTCAAGCAATGCTAGGGGACAAACACAGACACACACACACATATATATATATATATATATATATATACATATATACGACAGGCTTCTTTCAGTTTCCGTCTACCAAATCCACTCACAAGGCATTGGTCGGCCCGAGGCTATAGCAGAAGACACTTGCCCAAGATGCCACGCAGTGGGACTGAACCCGCAACCATATGGTTGGTTAGCAAGCTACTTACCACACAGCCACTCCTGCGCCTATATTGTTAACTTTCACTATGTTTCAGCTGTTGCATGCTCTAGCCTCCTTCAGGTGTCTTGTGTTGAAATCTGTTGTTGCATTTGAATTTCAATCCTAACATTTTATTTGATCTACAGGAGTAAACTGTTCTCATTCCACTCTCTGTAGATTAAATAAAGGGTCGAGTTTGAAATTCTGATACAACAACTGATTTCAACAGGAAACACCTGGAGAAGGCTGAAGTGCAGAACAACCAAAATGTAGTGAAAATAACAATCAAGATGAAGACAGGACTCTGACCAATATAAACAGAATACATAAGGCAGAATAGAGTTATGAAACTATAAAATCAAGGAGGTAAAGGATTACATCTCCATAGAGCACACAGTGAATATCAATATATTATACTTTAACCCTTTAGCATTCTGATTACTCAAATGTAATACCGTAAATCCTTAAGTATAATCCGCATTTTCCCCCCAAAATTTAAAGGTCAAAATCCCTAGTGCGTACTATATACGAGGTTAAAAATGAAAATTATTTTCTAAGCAATGTTCAATTCTCTATTTGCTTTCCGGCAATGTTTATTCAGACGCATTTTGTCATGTCGGGCGCGGAAATACCTTCAGCTAAGCCTGGAAGCAATGAAGTCATAAAAGGATCATCCATAACTTGCAGTAAGCAACATTTATTAAACATTATTGCTGTTATTTCTTTATTTTTTGCAAACAAAATGCACAAAAAAGCTACACGTTTGCATTATGTTATATATACAATAATAATAAAGGACGTTACCGTATACATTTTTACAAACCAAGGACGTTATATAGACCTCCTTGACTCAAGTTAGAGAAGGGGTGCGTATTATACACAAGGTTTAGGTTTTTCAGAGGTACAGTCCCTTAAAAATCCCCTGCATATTATACTCAAAGACGGACTATACTCGAGGATTTACGGTACTTATTTATTTACATTGTTTTGAATTATGCATTATCTCATAGTTTCAAGATTTTAACGATGTGAATGTTTATTTTTTGAAATGACATTGTAGGGTGGGTGTGAGAAGCCAAATCTAGCCATTTTGAATACAAAACCGGTAGAATATTTGGGCTGGATGTGGCTGGTTTAAATGCGAATGGGTTAAGCAAAGGTGAATCAGCATGGCTTCACTACCTTTCATCAACATTCTGGTCAATCTGGACTGACCCAGGGTCAAACAAAAACAACATAAAACTCATGTACTGAAATCAATGTTTAACTTTTTTTTAAAATTAAAATTTAATTTTTTAAATTCCTAATCATGCACACATAAATACTGAAGAATAATTTTGGTGTATTTTCGAATGAAGACGTGGTGTAGAAATGACATGGAAGTAACATAAACATACAAATACAATATCATAAACAGGATGAAAAGAAAGAGGAGAATAAAATTCTGTTTTACTTAAATAAGATGGAGTTAAAGATAACTTTTGCAAAGGTCTCAATTCTCACCGAATTTCTCGTCGTCTTTTGTTTTCAGTTCTTGAAGAGCTGTTATTATGTTTATTCTTAATTTTCGTTAATGTCTCGTCTTCTGAAAACTTTCTCTTTTTGGAATGTTTCCTTGAAGAATGTTTACTTCCATGCTTAGTGCTATGCTTCGACAAATGTTTTTTGCTGTGGGAACTGACCCTTATTTGTGAAGATGAGATTTTGTATGAGGAAGTTTGGTCTTTTTTCTTATCATCATCGCTCACAATCTCCCCCTTTTCTAAGTCTACACACTCAGTTTCTGACTGTTCAGTGACTGCATGTAAATCACTTTGTGGCTGAGGAGAAAATGTTTTGAGAGAATTCTGATCTTCTCTCAGACTGTCATTACTGCAATATTCCTCATCACGAGTCTGATAGATATCAACTAACTGTGTTGTATCTTCACAATCTTCATCTTGTTGCCTTCTGTTATGGGCAGCAATTTCTTGCGATAGCTTCTTCTTCATTTCATTCAAAAACTCCAGGCTGTGATTCTCTGCAAGTTTGTCACCTGGGACTAAATTTTCTACAGACAGATTACATTCAGTTTTACTTGGCGAAAACAGTTTACGAACAATAGTTTTGCTTCTTGGCACAGCAGCATTAGAATCAGAATCTTCACTGCTTGTTGAGTCATGTGCTCCCGAGTTTGTCGCACTGCTAGAATAGCAAGGAATAATTATTGGAGAATGAGAAACTTCTAAATTAGACATTCCAAAACATCTAACAACTATAGGTTCTGGACTATTGAATACTTTTGAGGCTTTATACTTTGGTGAAATAACAGGCGAGTGGTTTCTGTCACACTTAGTTGTCAATTTTGGAGAAGTCACAACTGGATCACACATTTTACTGCGATGTTTGTCATTTGAAGAGAATTTTCCAGTAGAAGATTTAGAGCTCTGTGCATCGGATTCTGTAGATTTTACAGACTGTTTTGCAGATATACTGATTGGTTCTACAGACTGCTGACAATCAATCAACTTAGAATCTTGTCTCTTGGCACTACCAGACTCACTGGAGTTGTTAGATAAATTGCACTTCTCTTTGAGTGGAGTAGTGTGAGATTTTCTATTCTCAGACCTTGAAGACAATTTTTGTGTGGATGAAGGTGTTTTTTGGTAATGATGTTTACTACTGTCCTTTTTATGTTCCCTTGAGGAATTTTCCATTTTTATATCTGAAAAATTATTTCTAGTTTTGGAGTGTCTTGAGGATTTCTTTTCCAACGATCCATTATCTTTTGTTTCAGGCTTCTGTAAATCTCGACGACTAGAGTGCTTTTCTTCATATCTTCGGTCATCATGCCTTTGTTCTTTTGAGCCAGAATGGTGAGAATTAGACTTACTATCAAAATATCGGGGATTTTTTACATCAGAATGTCTTGAGTGTCTCCTATCATTTTCTTTAGTGTCTCTTTGATCTCTTTGAGGAGGTTTGTGTCTCTGATGGTGAGAATTCCAATGTGAATATCCTGACTGCATCTGTTTCAAACACTTTTCTTTTTCATAGAACTCTATTCTGGAAAGAGAACAAGAAATCGAAAAATTAATGTTACATTGTAAAATCACATCTTCAACTATCAGAGTGAGAAACAAAGAATACATATGTTAAATGTTCTACAAGTTTGTAGTGATGCTACTGTGTAGGGTTCAGAGCACATGCGCAGAATGGGACTACTTCTGGGTGGCTACCGGAAGTCTTCCCCATGCACATGTGCGGGAAACGTTCCCTTACCCGCCAAACTCAAATATCTTTCTCCGGCTCCACAGCTCATCGCGATCGGACGTACATTCAATGGGCTCTGACAACCTCACGACATAGCCGCCAACGACCACCAACAAACTTCAACAAACTAACACGAAGCTGTATATCAGAGGCTGTCTTTCTCCCATCAGACACACGTACGACATCGCAATAAATAAACGAACTGCTGTCTTTTTACCTACAACCTGACTTCGTCTGTATTGTCTTATAAAATTGTATGTGACTAGATCGGATATCGACACCCTTTCAGTGAATCGATAACAGATCCTTCGTTACAAGTTCATAGGTTGATTTGTATTGCCATCATCCTCATGCTCATTTAATGCCTGTTTTCCAAGCTGGCCAGACAGAGAGCTGTACCAGGTTCCAATTGTGATTGGCCAATTAGTGTTACCACTGAAGAACATGAAATGCTTGTGGCTCAAGCATTCATTCAAAGTTCCCAGAAACCAGAAAGCAGGGTTCCCAATGAACTAGGCATCTCCTGCAGATACCTAAGCTGACTTATGAATTACTTAGGTTTAACGAAGAAATAGAGAAATAAGAAGATCCCATTCATATTAAGCAACCATTTACCTACTTTGCCCACCTGTATATATCTCCTATCAAGGGATAGATAGTAATAATCAAGCATCACCAATGAGGCAATATTACCTTGCTTGGAAATAGGCAAGTGTTGGTGACGGGAACAGCATCCAGCCTAACAAAAATCTACCTCATCAAATTTTGTCTGACCCGTGTAAGCATAGAAAAAAGTGGATAATGATGGTGTATGCGGGCACATCAATGTTGACTTAATCTGCTTCTTTACTTGTTACTGTCTGAACAAAACTGTGATGCGACATTTAAATTATATACGAGGGGCATTTTTCAGTTTCCATCTACCAAATCCACTCACAAGGCTTTGGTCAGCCTGAGGCTATAGTTAAAGACACTTGCCCAAGGTGCTACAGAGCTGGAGCGAACCCAAAATCACACAGCTGGGAAACAAGCTTTTTAACCATACACCCACTTCTGCACCTATTGTACCAAACTGCAAAACACTGCCTCAGAATAGGTCACCACCCAACCCATGCTAGCATGGAAAAACAGAAGTGAAACAAAAACCAAATAGACTTACTTCTCTCTCAAAGAAATAATATTACCACTTTTCCCCTTGATTGTCAAGCATGCAGTTTTGTACAGATTCAATATATTTTTTTGCAAGTTTGTATTTTTCTCCTCTAATATTTCCATTGCAGATGTGCGTTCTTTTACTGTATTTTCCAAAGTAGCAATCTTCTGCATAGCTTCCTGGTATTTTTGTTGCAGCTGAAACAAAGAATAGATATTTTTTATGGTTAAGAAGCTTACTTTTGAAACATGGTCTTGGGTTCAGTCCTACTTCATGGTATGTTGGGTAAAGGTTTTCTAGTATAGCCCCAGGCTGACAAATGCTTTGTGAGTGAATTTCAGGAAACAGAAACTAAGTGGAAGCCCATTGTCTTTGTGTGTGTACGCTTCACACCACACCACTTGGCAGCCAACGTTGATTTGCTTATGTCCAAGTTACTTAGGTGAGTTAGCAAAAACAACCAACAGAGTAAGTTCGTTAGTTCTCTCTGTGCCACAATCTCTCCAACCAGCTGTTTTCTACCACTGTTCTAGTCTCATTCTAGCTTCACCCTTCTTGTCTCCTTTCCTTGTCAATGGCCCTTTGCAATGTAGTTATAGGGCACCCTACTGCTCCCCCAGCTCCATTTCAGGTTTGATTGCAGGATCATTGTGTCACCAACAACATTATAACACCTGAGCAAGCTGGACGAAAGAAGGAGCTACTAATTGACAAAATGATCCAGCAAAAAAGAGTTGAAAGTCATAGGAACTTAACTGATTTGAGAGTGGACTACCAGAAGGCTTTTGATAATATACCACAGGGTAGGGTTATCAAGACTTTACTGTAAACCAAAAGTGCCACAACCACTAGTGAGCACTACAGACCAAGATCTGGTACACCTCTTTGCTCCTTAGGAGTGATAACTTAATTAAAGCTTGAAATACGAAAACCCTTCGTAAATAAGTACGCATTACATTAGACTGAGTAATCTGAAAGCTAAAGGGTCAATGTTAGACTTTGATTTTTTTTCTTTTGTTTTTACTAACCTCATTAATAGAATCCTTTTCGCATTCAAAGTCTTCCCGGAGAATATCATCATAAAGGTCAAGGTCACCATTTTGTTGTCGCTCAGTAAATTCTGATAAACTCATCTTTGCATATCAGCTATGGACTACAATGAGAAATGAAAGTAGTTTTGTTAACAAAGCTTTAACTTCATGTAGCACAGAGATACAACTGTTAATACACACGTGCAGATAGGGAGGCAAACTGGTAGAATCGTTAGCACGCAGGGCAAAATGCTTAGTGGCATTTCATCCGTCTGTGTCCTGAGCTTAAATTCTGCTGACATCAAATGCCTTTCATTCCCTTTCACAAAAAAATAAGTATCAGTTAAACACTTAGGTCAAGATAATCAACTTACCCTTCCCCTGAAATTTTTGACCTTGTACCAGAATTTGAAATCAGACACTAAACTCTGCTTCTGAAGACCTGTTAAGGCAAGTGAAATCGAAATCAAATTCGATGACTGGCATGCGGGTTATTGGAGCACGAAGAGTACGATCCGAGCATGATCGTTGCTAGAGCAACAAACTGTCTTCCGTGTCGATGGCACATAAAAAGCACCATTCAAGCGTGATCGTTACCTGTGTCGGCTTACTAGCACCTGTGCTGGTGGCACGTGAAAAAACAATCGAGCGAGGTCGTTGCCAGTGCCACTGAACTGGCTCCTGTGCAGGTGGCACATAAAAAGCATCATTTGAGCGTGGCACGTAAAGGCACCCGCTACACTCTCGGAGTGGTTGGCGTTAGGAAGGGCATCCAGCTGTAGAAACTCTGCCAGATCAGATTGGAGCCTGGTGCAGCCATCTGGTTCACCAGACCTCAGTCAAGTCGTCCAACCCATGCTAGCATGGAAAGCGGGCGTCAAACGATGCTGATAATGAAACACTGTGCAGTAATATTAATGCACCTGCAAGCTTGTGGGGGAGGGGCTATGAAATGTTGACACTATAAGGTGTCACTGATTTATTTGACATCAAGGAGAGGGTCATAGCCCAACTAATTAGGGAGAGAGTTAGTCTAGATGAGATGTAGTTTGGTTTTGTGCCAGGGAGAAGCACCACTGATGCTATATTTCAGGTATGGCAGCTGCAGGAGAAGTACCTAGCCAAAGATAAACCCTTGTACTTGACCTTTGTTGACATGGAGAAAGCCTTTGACAGGGTCCCCCAATCCCTTATCTAGCAGTCAATGTGGTAACTAGGGATAGACAAGTGGTTGGTGAGAGCTGTCCAAGCCCTGTAAGGTGAGGGTTGGCAATGAGTACAGCAAAGAATTCAGGGTACAAGTAGGAGTTCACCAAGGATCAGTTCTCAGACCCCTCTTGTTCATCATAGTCCTCCAGGCAATAACAGAGGAATTTAAGACAGGCTGCCCCTGGGAGCTCCTCTATGCTGATGACCTTGTTCTTATAGCTGAATCACTACCAGAAGTAGGCAAGTTTCAGGTATGGCCCTTTCAAAAAGATATCATTGATGTAAATAGAAAGAAATGTTTGCAACCACGCACAAATCGCTCTCACCTCACTTATTATTCAGCGTGACCGACTTAGCTTTACTTCCGTATATCGATTCACGTTCCAAAGTAAATGCTTGATTAATAACGTATTTATTCATTCTAAATGCGTTCTGGCCGATCCGAACGTGAATATAGATCGTTGTTGCTTTTCCTCACGTTCGAATTTTCCAGAACATCAAGAGGAACAGATCATACGCCGAAGAGGCAAAAAGCGACTCGCACTTCGTCCACAACCAGCTCTCCCTTGCGATTAATTCCCCGACTCTTGCATAGCGCACTTGACCTGAACAGCCACCCTAAGAACTGGCACTCTTCGCACCCATCAAGATGAAAATACTCAATCACGGGCTACAGATTGACGACTCGGATAAGACTTTACACCGATGACAATAAATTGTAGTTGCTTTTCCTTACGTTCACATTTTCCAAAACGTATTTAATATTGAACAGATACGTTAAGATTCTCCATGCTCTGCGAGCAACTCAAGAATTAAATCGGCGTGGCTTTATTTTTTTTCTTTACCAACCACATGGTTCCGGGTTCAGTCCCACAGCGTGGTACCGCGAGCAAGTTTCTTCCCCTTACAGCCCCAGGCTGACCAAAGCTTTGTGAGTAGATTTAGAAGACGAGAATTGAAAAAAAGAAGCTCTTCTCTATAGTCTCGGGACGACCAAAGCCCTGAGTGGATATGGTAGACCGAAACTGAAAGAATTTCGTCGGACATGTGTGTGTGTGTTTGCGCTCACCACCGCTTAATAACTGGTGTTGGTGTGTTTACCTCCCCGTAACTTAGAGGTTTGGTAAAAACGAACGATAGCACAGGTCAAAAAAAAAAAGTACTGGAGTCGATTCGTTCGACTATAATCCTTAAGGCGGTATCCCAACATAGCTGCTGTCAAATGACTAAAACAATTAAAAGATAAATATTTGTTCATCTTAGGGTGTGTGTCCCACCAATGCTTTTGTAACTTAGTAATTCGGCAAAAATCACCGCTAGAATAAGTACCAGACTCAAAAATAAGCTGTTGTCGATTTATTCGACTAAACCCTTCAAGACAGCGACCTTTTATGGTCACGGTCCAATGACTGAAACGAGTAAAGGAGTAAATAAAAGATTTTACTTTGAGGTCAGGCTGGGTTTTTTTTGTTCGCTGGATTCAAGGTAAAACGCATTGATGTACCAAAACCTGGATAACTAACGCATAAATGTAAAACAGTTTGTATCGGGAATTGAAATCGGTTTACCGTATAACTCACAGTACTCGCAAAACGCGTGAATTTATACAATTCGAATAAGATTTTTTAAAAAATGGCGAAAATGCTGGAATCGTAGTTCAAACTTATAAAACATACCTGAAAATTTACAGTTGTTTCAAATTCTATTTGGTATTTAGATAAAAAAATATTTACGAAGATGAACAGTCGGTCGGTGTAGTTACGTTAATAACATATATTCATTCGGGTTATCATTACACGATTGAAATTATATATAAGTCTAAAGATATAAATGGAAGTTAAAATGATAAGAGATGAGTGAGTTGATAAAAACGAATTTTAAAAACTAGATGATGGATATGTCTAGAAAATGGTTTGATTTATGCTAAACGCCTCATCGCTCCGGCCTTTGGATTAATTTTTCACAGTTCGCGCGTTTTTTTGTTTTTATCTAAGTTGTATACACTAGCCTCGTTCTCGAAATGTTACGATGTCGCGAGGTCGTGACCCCGTGTCGTGTGTATTGGTTATTTGTTGTGTGTGTGTGTGCGTATGTATCTGTGTGTGTGCATATGTGTTTGTATCTATCTGTGTGTATGCGTATGCTTGTATGTGTGTTCATATCGGCATTCTTTCGTTTCAAGCAGTAAAGTTGTCAACTCGAACAAAGGAATGCCTTTATATCTATCTGTGTGCGTGAGTGCTTGTATGGATCCTCTCTCTTTGTGCGTGTATCTTTATATCTATATGTGTGTGTATGTTTGTATTTATGTGTGGATGTGTATGTGTTTGTATCTGTGTGTGTGTTTACTCTTTTACTTGTTTCAGTCATTTGACTGCGGCTATGCTGGAGCACCGCCTTTAGCCGAGCAAATCGACCCCGGGACTTATTCTTTGTAAGCCCAGTACTTATTCTATCGGTCACTTATGCTAAGTAACGGGGACGTAAACACGCCAGCATCGGTTGTCAAGCAATGCTAGGGGGGACAAACACAGACACACAAACATATACATATATACATACATATATACGACAGGCTTCTTTCAGTTTCCGTCTACCAAATCCACTCACAAGGCTTTGGTCGGCCCGAGGCTATAGTAGAAGACACTTGCCCAAGGTGCCACGCAGTGGGACTGAACCCGGACCATGTGGTTGGTAGACAGGCTATTTACCACACAGCCACTCCTATGTGTTCATAGCTATTTGTTTGCGTGTTTTTTGTATCTACCTGGATGTGTGTGTACGAATCTATCAGTGTACGCATATGTGTATGATCCTGATCCCTAACTGAACGAAATTAGTCTCTTTTTTTTTTTATCAAATAAATGGAATATTTATTCAGCAACAAATTTTTACAGAAAGAAAAAATATCAAAACTATAAAAGGTTAAATTATCGAGACAAAAAGAAAAACGGAATTACTTCGACATGGAAACAAAGAGAAGGAGAATTAAGCAGTACAAGATAGGGGCGAAGGATTAACAGGTTGTTCACCTGAACCCGAATGGGTGTATTCATCCGCACCTCGCAGATTGTAGAGGCGCAATGGCCCAGTGGTTAGGGCAGCGTACTCGCGGTCATAGGATTGCGGTTTCGATTCCCAGACCGGGTGTTGTGAGTGTTTATTGAGCGAAAACACCTAAAGCTCCACATGGCTCCGGCAGGGGATGGTGGTGATCCCTGCTGTACTCTTTCACCACAACTTTCTCTCACTCTTACTTCCTGTTTCTGTTGTACCTGTATTTCAAGGGGCCGGCCTTGTCACTCTCTGTGTCACGCTGAATATCCCCGAGAACTACGTTGAGGGTAGACGTGTCTGTGGAGTGATCAGCCACTTACACGTTAATTTCATGAGCAGGCTGTTCCGCTGATTAGGATCAACCGGAACCCTCGTCGTCGTCACCTCGCAGATATAATTGCAAAGGCTTTGCGCGGAGAATGGCCATCAGCACTCGTTACAGCACCCCCAACTCGTTTCTCAGACGAGGCGTTGTTATCCTGATTTTGAGGTGGAAATCAGCCGTGCAAGGTCCGAGAACACCCCAGGGCGGAACTCATATAACCTCTCTTTTACTTCAGTCATTTGACTGCGGCCATGCTGGAGCACCGCCTTTAGTCGAGTAAAGCGACCCTAGGACTTATTCTTTGTAAGCCTAGTACTTATTCTATCGGTCACTTGTGCCGAACCGCTAGGTTACGGGGTGGTAAACACACCAGCATCGGTTGTCATGTGGCTGGTAAGGAAGCTACTTACCACACAGCCACTCCTGGAAAGAAAGGAGGCAATGGGCCACATACCTATTTCTTCACTACCCACAAGGGGCTAAACAAAGAGAAGACAAACAAGGACAGACAAACGGATTAAGTTAATTATATCGATCTCCAGTGCGTAACTGGTACTTAATTTATCGACCCCGAAAGGGTGAAAGGCAGAGTCGACCACGGCGGAATTTGAACTCAGATCATAATGGCAGACGAAAGACGGCTACGCATTTCGCCCGGCAGGTTCAATTACGGATCGTGGTCAAAGGGAGACAATCCCATGTAGTTGACATAACGAAGTCTTTTCCTCCCCCATTTTCTAGAGATACCTATTTCTTTACTACCCACAAGGGCTAAACATAGAAGGGACAAACAAGGACAGACAAACGGATTAAGTCGATTATTACCAGTGCGTAACTGGTACTTATTTAATCGACCCCGAAAGGATAAAAGGCAAAGTCGACCACGGCGGAATTTGAACTCAGAACGTAACGGCAGACGAAATACGGCTACGCATTTCGCGCGGCAGATTCAATTACGAATCGTGGTCAAAGGGAGACAATCCCTTGTAGTTGACAACGAAGTCTTTTCCTCACACAATTTTTCTAGAGATATCTATTTCTTTACTAGCCACAGGGGGCTAAACACAGAGGGGACAAAAAAAGGACAGACAAACGGATTAAGTCGATTATATTGACCCCAGTGCGTAACTGGTACTTATTTAATCGACCCCGAAAGGATGAAAGGCAAAGTCGACCTCGGCGGAATTTGAACTCAGAACGTAACGGCAGACGAAATACCGCCAAGCATTTCGCCCGGCGTGCTAACCATTCTGCCAGCTCGCCTCCACATACCTCAATGCAAGTGGTGTGCTCAACCACACCCTGCGGTAACGACTGTGATAGTGTTGCCAGCGACACTCACAGCAGCAACCACACCAGCTCGCAGGGCTCATTTTTCTTAGACGGGCCGCCGGTATCCCTATTTTGCATCCTAGAGAACCTGACGCATCGTCGGTGACCGGCATAAGCCGACAGCAGCCGGTCAGGTCATTGTATCTATTGATTTCTTTCTCTCCATGTAAGGGGCAGCGACGCCCGGTTTTGCAATCGTTGTAAGATTCCTCAATGTGTTGTGGAATGAGTTAAGAAAAAAAAAACCCATTTTGTTAAATTTCTTCCAACCAGTCAAATTTTAACCAGATTATTTTCAACATATTTGGATCTTTTCCTTTTGAAAGCCAGATTTTATGTTTAAACTTATAAAATACATTTTTGTCAAAAAAAACTACTTGAAATTATTGTTTTCTTTTGACACATTCTACCAGTATACGAAGTTTCAAATTATTTAGTTAACTAGAAAAATCTTAAAAATCTGGCTTTCAAAAAGAAAAGATCCACATATTTACGTCTGATATACTTCTGCATGCCATTGACAATAATTGCATTCGTTATTTACGGAAATTGATAATAAAGAATTTACAAACGTTTAAAATGTAATTTTAGCCAATTGGCAGCCTCTATTGCATGGCATACCGGAAATCGTGATTCTTCGTCCCCATGGAAACAGAATACACGAAACTTTACATGATTCTCCCCCAGCCTGCGAAAAACATTGGTTTCTTTTTCTTGAAACTGCACGGTGGTTTTTAAAAACAACCCAAAAGAACGACCCTTGTTCCTAAGTACTGTTTATTTCCTCGTTTGAGGCAGGCCCAATGACTTTTATTAAATAACATTTAAATTAAAGTCAATTACCAATAGATCACGTCCGTGGAGACGGACTTCAATTTAAATATTATTAACACTCAACAAGTGGAAAGCAGCAAGGACTGAGTGATGAACTGGAGTGGAGGTACGGCTTAATGGAAAATATCCGTATAGTGGAAAAAAACCGAGAGGTAGAAATGCTTCATACGAGCTCAAACATACGCACACACATATTTAAAGAAAGAATGATAGATAGATAGATAGATAGATAGATAGATAGATAGATAGATAGGTAGGTAGGTAGGTAGATAGGTAGATAGATAGATAGATAGATAGATAGATAGATAGATAAACACACAAGCAACGGGTAAGTGCACGCACACGTGCATATGCCACATCAGAAAGGGATGATGCTAGCTTCCACTGACATTTCACACTGCACATGTGCAACCGGATATCAATTCCCGCCACCACCTTGAACTATTTTGATTATTATTGACAATGAAACCACTTTTCAAAACAATAATTTTATTTCAACAGAAATCATAATTTACTGTCGGAAAAGTACTCCTATTTATCCAGTACATTGTAGTATATATTATATGTGCGTGCAGAAATAACACATATGATCAGCATCACTGACTTGTGATCTACACTAGGTATTTTTCACAAATGTTTTTTTCTCATCATTCAATCATTTCTTTTTCCTTTCGTTCCTATAAATTTTGTTGAATATGACGAATTAGGGCGTAATTTTGAAGATTTGGGGCATCTATAAAAACATGATGGTTTCCTTAAAATAGTGAAATGCAATCGAAACATTGTTTACTGCGGACGTAACAAACATAGAAAGTCCATAATTTCTCGTGACTTTTTACACCTGACGAATAATGTTCTTTTTTCTTAGTCCTATGTTTAATTACTCCAAGTCGCCCAAATTGGGAGGAGATCCCTTTTCCTGTAATATTTGTACATCAACAATGGTAGTATTGGGGGTGTGATTGTAAAAATTTACTGTATTTTATTTGCCTGTAGTCTGTGATTTATATAATTTTAATAACATGTTTTAAAATTGAAATACCGACGTAAATGTTACAGTTTATCACTATAGAAATGTAGTAAATTTTCCACAGTTGAATCTACATTTAAGTATCCCACTCCATGTCTTATACTGTTTCTCTATTATTTCAGAAATATCTGATGACATTTGCATGAAAATAATTCTAACTTCAGATGTATCATGGATATTTATCATCTTTTAAAAAGTAAAGGAAGATGTTACACAGAATGGATATAATGCCGTTTCTATAAATTTGTGATGGAATTGGTGTGAAATATTTCTTATTGTGACCTGAGATCATTTGCAAAATTCTTCTGCTTCCTTGTTTGTTCAAGAGTTGATGGTTTTCTAGTTAACCATGGATAAATTTTCACAGGAGTTTGCAGTATCTTCAGACATAAACAAAGATCAAGTTTTATGGAAATTTAGCAGTAGATATAATTTTTGATTTGATGATTTTTCCAGTTTCAGCTCATGAGCTGTGGCAATGCTAGGGCACCGCCATAATTGCTAAGAAAATACAATAAAAAAAAAAACGAAGTTGTCAGTGAAGTATAATTATGGAAAAAGAATTCTGTGGGAAACCAATTGAAATTAAAACAGAGACTGGAAGCATTGATTTTGCTGATGAGATGCTGAAAGAGATAAAAGAAGGATCATATACCTGTGATATCTGTAAAAAGTTATTCACTCATAAAAGCCACCTAACTGATCACAAACGTATTCATACAGGAGAAAATCTATATCGTTGTGATATGTGTAGTAAACCATTCTCTACAAGTGGTGCCTTAAACACTCACAAACGCATTCATGCAGGAGATACACCATATCACTGTAATATCTGTGGTACATCATTCACTCAGAAATGTCACCTAACTGGACACAAACGAATCCATACAGGAGAGACATCATATCATTGTGACATTTGTGGTAAAACATTTTCTACAAATGATACTTTAAATACACACAAATGTATTTATACAGGAGAAAAACCATATGATTGTGATATCTGTGGTAAAGCATTCTCTACAAGCAGTACATTAAGTACTCACAAACGTATTCACACAGGAGAGAAACCGTATCACTGCGATATCTGTGGTAAATCATTCACTGAAAGTGGTACTTTAAATACTCACAAACGCATTCATACAGGAGAGAAACCATACCACTGTAGTATCTGTGGTAAATCATTCTCTCACAGACGTTCCCTAACATATCACAGAAATATCCATACAGGAGAAAGACCATATCACTGTGATATTTGTGGTAAATCTTTCCCAGACAGAAGTAAACTAAAGAGACACATATATGTTCATACAGGAGAAAAACCCTATAGCTGTAATATCTGTGGAAAATCGTTCAGTCAAAATGATGACTTAAATAAACACATACGGATTCATACAGGTGAAAAGCCATATCACTGTGATATCTGTGGTAAATCTTGCTCTCAAAGTAGTGACTTGATTAAACATAAGCGTGTTCATACAGGAGAGAAACCATATAACTGCGATATCTGTGGTAAATCTTTCTCTGAAAGTAGTGCCTTGCATATACACCGGCGTATTCATACAGGAGAGACACCATATCACTGTGATATCTGTGGTAAATCATTTTCTGATGGTAGCACCTTAATTCACCATAAACGGATTCATACAGGAGAAAAACCGTTTCACTGTGATATCTGTGGTAAATCTTTCTCTAAAAGTAGTGATTTAACTAAGCATAAGCGTGTTCATACAGGAGAAAAACCATATCACTGTGATATCTGTGGTAAATGTTGTTCTAGAAGTAGTGCCTTACTTATACATATGCGTATCCATACAGGAGAAAAGCCATATCAGTGTGATATCTGTGGCCAGTCATTCTCCAGGAATACAAGCTTAAATCTACACAAACGTACTCATACAAGTGAAAAACCATATCACTGTGTTCTTTGTGGAGAATCATTCTCTCAAAGAAGCAACTTGTCTAGACACAAGTATGTTCATAAAGCAGAGAAGTTGTTTCTCTGTGATATTTGTGGTGAATCATTCTCTAGAAATTTTCAGTTAACTAGACACAAACATCTTCATACACAGGAGTGACCATATCAGAGAGATATTTTTTGGCTACTCCTTCTCTGGACCACACCTCCAAGTTGTTAGTCTTGAAATTTTATTCATTAAGGGACATTATGCAAATATAATGATGGTTATTGTTTTACTGCCAAAAGAAAACAAATATTTCAGCAATATTACCAAACTGATTATTTGGACAGAGAGGCAATAAATGATTTTTGCAAGTAAGAGTGATAGTTGTAAAATGTAATGGCAATATTTCTGTGAAGAAGGAATTGTGGAACAGTGAAGAAAAAGGGAGGGCAGGTAGATATCTTTATATATAAAAGAGAAGTTGTGTGTCTGTCTCCTACGATTTAGATTCCTAACTACTCCCACATTTTGCGGTGCAGTTTAACCAAAACCGGGTATCTTATAGTCGTGATTCATATCGAGCCCTTCTGGGTATTAGTGCGCGTCTATGATGGGTCTTCGATTTAAAAAGAAATTTACCATCATTTTTTTTCCATTTTAATGCATTTTTTCGCCATTATATAAGGGAAGTAACTCTCTAAAAATGTCTACGATGAGTCAACGATTTAAAAAAAAATTTACTATAATTTTTTTTCCATTTTTAATGCATTTTTTTGCTATTTTTTGGCTATAACTCTCTAAAAATGCTTATATAGTTATTTCCCTTACAAACCCGAGCAACGCCGGGCGATACTGCTAGTATGTTTATATATATTCATCACCATCATCCGATGTTTTAAATCCAGGTTTTGTCCCCGTTAACAGGGGTGACCAGATCTACCTCAATGCCATAGCAACCGAGGTAGGCAGGTGCAGCCCACCCCCAACCTTTGTGCTGGCTGGTGCCCATTCTCCTTTGCTATCATGAGGCTTTTTTTGCAGCTGGATTTTCTACGGGGAGCAAGCCCTTGCTTACCCCCAACCTCAGTTTCTAGACATGAGTGGTCCCAGGGACCAAGGCCTCTACCACAATTTTTAAGAAATGTGGTGGGAAACTAGCTTAGGAAGGTAGGGATGCTACTCCCTGAGACCCCTTTCAGAGCCTCCCCCCCTACCATTTCAAACAATATATTAATGTTTGAAATTTGGACTCATGACCAGTAATTTTGAGGGAAGAGTTGCGTCAATTACTATTTCTTTACTACCCACAAGGGGCTAAACACAGAGGAGACAAACGGATTAAGTCGATTATATTGACCCCAGTGCGTAACTGGTACTTATTTAATCGACCCTGAAAGGATGAAAGGCAAAGTTGACCTCGGCAGAATTTGAACTCAGAACGTAACCGCAGACGAAATACTGCTAAGCATTTCGCCCGGCGTGCTAACGATTCTACCAGCTCGCCGCCTTACATCTATTACATTGACTCCAGTGCTCAACTGGTATTTATTTTATCAACTCTGAAATGATGGAGGGCGAAGTCAACCCCACCAGTATTGCAGTCCAGCAAGTAAAGTCAGAAGAAAAGTTACTAAGCATTTTATCTATCGCTGTCATGCTTCTGCTAGCTTGCCGCCTTTATCTTTATATATTATAATATCTGTATCTGATATCTCGTTTATCATCTGATTGTAAATACAAATAATAATGATAATAATAAAAATGAAAGTAAAATAAGTTTTTCACATGATGACAGCTGAAAAGCATGTTCTTCAGAATTTCTGTTTTTAAAGTGTGGTACATATGTATGTGTGTGTGTGTATTATACACACCAACAAATGTATGTGTCCATAATTAATTCTGTCATTAGATACTCTCCTTAATATCTTCTAACGATGATCAGCTCTCGCTTGGATTTACACACACTCTCTCCATACCTAAAGAAATACTCCAAAAAATTTAACTGAAATAAACAAAAAACACACACCGGCTCTTAAGTTACTTTCCTCTTCTCCCGCAACCCCCAACATTACACATATACTATCACTACACACATTCAAACCCCCACAAGAATACCAACTGCTAAACCATACATTTCCAGAAAACTTGTTGCTTTACAACACTCCAGAGACAGGTTGATGCCAAGGAGTGTAACTTTTAGCCTATCCTTCAGATCATTGTGTTGTCATTTTTCACAGCAGCCACAAACTGGTCCTCCAACAATAGAGGACAGCATATTTCCATAACTACCAACTCTGGAGAGCATAGGGTTACATAAGCAGACTGTTACCTAACATCCTGTTGATGCCCTAGTATGAAACCAATTTGTAAGAGGGTTTATAAAAGATATATATAATACTGTACACTTGCCCCTACATACACACACACACAATACCTATACAAATGCTCCAAAGATTTTAACCAAATAAACAAAAAACATGCTGATGCCTTTGGCTGCCCCCACCCCACCCCCAAAACACGCTACATATAGAACCACTGTACCCATTCCAATTCTACAAAAACAGCAACCCTAAAGCATAAACACTTTTCCAGAAAAACTCGTCACCTTGCAACACCCCCAGAAATGTTTCAGTGCCTGGACTTAATTCTTGCTCAGTTTGTTTCATCATCTTTTCACAGACGTGCCTTTTCACTTCCAATAATAGAGAGCAGTTGCCCTATTTCATTCTATAACTATCATCTCTGAAGTGCACAGGGTTACATAATCAGGCTGTTGCATAACACTGAACAACTTGTGCGAAACCAATTAGTAAGATTGGCCATAATGTATATATAATACTGTACACTTTGATATATATATATAAAGGCGCAGGAGTGGCTGTGTGGTAAGTAGCTTGCTTACCAACCACATGGTTCCAGGTTCAGTCCCACTGCGTGGCATCTTGGGCAAGTGTCTTCTGCTATGGCCTCGGGCCGACCAAAGCCTTGTGAGTGTATTTGGTAGACGGAAACTGAAAGAAGCCCATCGTTTGTGTGTCTGTGTTTGTCCCTCTAGCATTGTTTGACAACCGATGCTGGTGTGTTTATGTCCCCGTTACTTAGCGGTTCGGCAAAATACACCGAAAGAATAAGTACTGGGCTTGCAAAGAATAAGTCCCGGGGTCGAGTTGCTCGATTAAAAGGCGGTGCTCCAGCATGGCCGCAGTCAAATGACTGAAACAAGTAAAAGAGTAAATGGTTAAAACTATTGAGAAGATGGAGGAATAATAAAAGGAAGAAGTTAGTCATTTGCACTAGTAAGACATTAATTTAATTAATTAATGAAGAACAGTGGTAGTAATAGTACATTTACGATTGTTCCTGCTTACCAGCTGTGGTGGTAGATGCAGCTAATTACCAGGAGCACCTTTGGATTTAACCATCCCTTAGAGGTTTTAAACACCTCTAACTTATACCTACATATATATATATGGGTGTACCTATACGAATGTGCCATTCCACTCACTAATTATTGTTTCCGCATGTTTTGCAAGAGAATGGGTATATTTTAATGAAATTTTCTCCTAAACAATACAGGCGCAGGAGTGGCTTTGTGGTAAGTAGCTTGCTAACCAACCGCATGGTTCCGGGTTCAGTCCCACTGCGTGGCATCTTGGGCAAGTGTCTTCTGCTATAGCCCCAGGCCGACCAATGCCTTGTGAGTGGATTTGGTAGACGGAAATTGAAAGAAGCCTGTCGTATATATATATGTGTTTGTGTGTCTGTTTGTCCCCCTAGCATTGCTTGACAACCGATGCTGGTGTGTTTACGTCCCCGTCACTTAGCGGTTTGGCAAAAGAGACCGATAGAATAAGTACTGGGCTTACAAAGAATAAGTCTCGGGGTTGAGTTGTTTGACTAGAGGCGGTGCTCCAGCATGGCCGCAGTCAAACGACTGAAACAAGTAAAAGAGAGTAAAGAGGCATAAGCATGGCTGTGTGGTAAGGAGTTTGCTTCCCATCCACATGGTTTTTGGTTCAATCCCACTGTGTGTAATGATTCATATGAGAGGTAGAAAAATATTAGTTGAACTGGCCCTTTATTTCATTGTTACATTGTAAGATACAAATTCTTGAATTTGTTGTGATAGATTACTTGCTGTTTTGTTATGCATTCTGTAGGCAGTTAAATTCATCTTTTGTTGACTGCAGGGTGGATGAATAGGAAAGAGAAAAGGTAAAAGAATTTGCCTCTCCATGTTGACAAGTAGAGATGGTGAAAGTTGTGTAGTCACATGGTTACAGTCCATGAGTTAAGGAAGCAAAATAGAGATGTACCTTTTGGGGGCTGGTGCACAGCAAAAATTGGTAAAATCAATTTTGGGTTCTGTAATCATATTTTTTCTCAGTCTTTTAAGAACTGTGGTGGGAAACTAGCTTAGGAAGGTAGGGATGCTACTCCCTGAGACCCCTTTCAGAGCCCCCCACCTACCATTTCAAACAATATATTATTGTTTGAAATTTGGACACATGGCCAGCAATTTTGAGGGAAGAGTTAGGTCAATTACATTGACCCCAGTATTTTCCATCTCCTCTCCCTTGACCTAAGTTTGACTTGAAAAGTTTATTGGTTATACAAATGAATCTCATAACTTTCAGTGCAAAAGTTGAGAACAATAGACAGGAACTGGTAGAAAAAAAAATCAAGGCTGGATTTCAAATCTTGGAATCTACTTGTTATGCACATATATATATTTATTTCGTTGTTGCCCACAGGGGGCTAAACATAGAGGGGACAGACAAAGGGATTAAGTTGATTACATTGATCCCAGAAAACTGGGAAAGATATCTCGATGACTGCTTTATCATTTGGAATGAGACCATTGATAAACTTTCGGAATTTAAATAAATACTAAATAGTATAAATCCGAGCATTCAGTTTACAATGGAATATAGCAGAGAACAATTCCCTTTCTTAGGATATTCTGAGAAAAAAGTCAACAACCAAATTGTAACCAGCATTTATCATAAACCAATGGACTCAAAGCAATATCTTCAGTTGAGTTACTGCCACCTGAAACACCGCAAAAGAAATATTCCTTTTAATTTAGTAAAAAGGATTTGCACAAAACTGTCTGATGAAAATACTCAGGACCTCAGAACAACACTGACAACGCTATCTGCCCTCACTTATAGACGATGGAATTAAACGTGCCAAGAAAATAGACATTAAAATACCCTGAATTCATGAAGTCAACATCAGTGAGATTAGAAATCAGAATATAACTCAACACAACCAAATACTGCAAGGCTTTTAGTTTATTTTACATTTCATAGTATTGATTTTATTAGTCCAGGGATCTCACCTGCCCTAAAGGGAATAATTGTTTCAAATTCAGGCCAGCAAAATTTCAGCAAGGACCCAAGTGCTTAAATGGTACATTTAAAAAAAAAAAAAAAAAAAATTTTATTTATTGACCCTGAAATGATGAAAGGCAGTATTTGAACCCGCATTGTAAAGAACTGCAACAAATGCTTCTAAGCATTTTGTTTAACATATCAATGATTCTGCCAGTTCACTGACTTTGGAATATTAATCCTTTCTACAACAGACGCAAGACCTGAAATTTGTAATAACATTAATAATAATGGTTTTGTAGCGGTCTCTGATATCCTCACTGTTTGAGAGACACAGCAGGAATGAGATATTTCGCGCCACATGTCAACCAATCAGGTTAGTGGTTACAACAGGAACAACTCGGCCAAAGATGGCTGTAATCTCAAACGAGATCATTCCTGCCGTGTCTCAAACAGTGAGGATATCAGAGACCGCTACAGTTTCAAATTTTGGCACATGGTCAGCAGGCTTTAAGGAGGAACTCTGTCAATAAAACTGACCCCAATGTTCCACTAGTACTTATTTTATTGACCCCAAAAGGGATGTAAGGCAAAGTTGACCCTGGTGACATTCGAACTCAGAAAGTGAAGATGGATGCAATACCATGAAGCATTTCACCTCAGTAGTAGTAACAACAATAATAATCCTTTCTACTTGAGGAACAAGGCCTGAAATTTTGTAGGGGACTAGTTGATTACATCATCCCCAGTGTTTCACTGATACTTAATTCATAGACCCCGAAAGGATGAAAGGCAAAGTCAACATTGGTGGAATTTGAACTAAGAACATAAAGGAGGGCTGAAATACCGCTAAGCATTTTACCCAGCGTGTTAATGATTCTGCCAAATCATAGCCTTCAATAACAATAACAATCCTTTCTATTATAGGCACAAGACCTGAAATTTTTTTTTGGGGGGGGGGACAAGTCGATTACATCGACCCCAAAGTTCAACTGGTAGTTACTTTATTGACCCCCGAAAGGGAGGAAAGTCGATCCTGGCAACATTTGAACTCAAAACATAGACAGATGAAACACTTCTATGTATTTTGCCTGGTAGGCTAACAATTCTGCTAGCTCACCACCTTGAATAATAATAATAATAATAATAACAATAATAATAATGATGATTTCAAATTTTGGCAGAAGGCCAGCAATTTCAGAGAAGTGGGTAAGTCAATTAATTCCACCCCAGTGTTCAACTGGTACTTATTTTATTGATTCTGAAGGGAACAAAAGGCAAAGTTGACCCCGACTTTATTGACCCTGAAAGGGATGAAAGGCCAAGTCAGTCCTGGCAACATTTGAACTCAGAACGTAAAGACAGATGAAACACTTCTAAGCATTTTGCTGGGTAGGCTAACAATTCTGCCAGCTCAACACCTTGAATAATAATAATAATAATAATAATAATAATGATGATGATGATGATTTCAAATTTTGGCAGAAGGCCAGCAATTTCAGAGAAGTGGGTAAGTCAATTAATTCCACCCCGGTGTTCAACTGGTACTTATTTTATTGATTCTGAGGGGGATAAAAGGCAAAGTTGACCCCGACTTTATCGACCCTGAAAGGGATGAAAGGCCAAGTCAGTCCTGGCAACATTTGAACTCAGAACGTAGAGACAGATGAAACACTTCTAAGCATTTTGCCTGGAGTGCTAGCAATTCTCTCAGCTTGCCATCTTAGTTATAATAATGATTTATAACAAGAAGACCAGGGGAGAAACTATTGATGAAGTTTATTTTATCAGAATATATTTATTATTTTTTTTTTCCCAAACCCAGTATATTATCAACTTCATGTGTGTTGGGACTAAGTGCCAATATGTTTTATTAAAACATATTTGCAAAGTCGGGGGACAGCACAGCTCCCATGACTTCAGGAAACATTTTTTCACGCTGAGAGTTGCTGAAGCATGGAACAGGCTGCCGGCATCGGTTGTTGGTTGTCGGAGCGCTGCATCCTTCGGGACTTCCATGCTTTCTGGGATTCACCAACACTGCACCTGATTTTCTCAAAACTTCCATGCTTTCTGAGATTCGCTGACACTGCACCTGATTTTCTCCCCTCCATACATACACAAGCATGTGTCTGACTCATGCATTGTTTGCTTTCCAGACATTTGTACATTACTGCATATACTCTGACAAGTTGTGGTGCACCTGAGCACTGTATACAACAATTTCATTATTATTATAAAAACACATCTCGGGTCACCAAAGGATGGAAACTGCTTTTTAATATATGGTATATACATGTGTGTATCTCTTTGTGTTTGTCCTCTGCTGCTGCTCTTCATCCGGTGTTGGCTTGTTTACGCTCCCCCCTCCCCACAACTTAGCAGTTTGGCAAGAGAATCAATGGAGTAAATACCAGCCATAAAAGAAGAAAGAAAAAAAAAGAAATTACTGGGGGTCGATTTGGTTTGAGGAAACTCTTCAGGATAGTGCCCCAGCATGGCCGTGCTCCACTGACTGAAAGAAAAGATAAAGACATGCATTCATTCATTCACCATCGTATGTTGGCTCTTCAAGTTTATTTGGAGGCAAATTTCCCCCTTGGACTACACCTTTAACCCTTTAGCATTTAAACCGGCCATATCCGGCCAAAGGTATTCTGCCTGTTTTATGTTCAAACTGGCCAGATCTGGCCTCTCACACCAACCCTACAATATCATCTTAAAAGTTAACAGCTACCTCATCAAAATCTCATAGCTACAAGATAATGCATGATTAGTTCAAAACAATGTGGATGGAAAAGCATTAGTTTCGGCAGAATAATGTGAACACTAAAGGGTTAAAAAAAGAAAGACATTATATGATGATAAACTCGTAGACACCTCCAGCATCATACAGTTGCACGCACGCATGCACACACACACAAATCATTATCTCTTTTAATGACTTGTAGGCACACGGTATTTTGTTATGCAACCGAAGTATGCTACAAAATATATTAAACCTTCTTATAAGCCAATACCTATTTCTTTATTACCCACAAGGGGCTAAACACAGAGGAGACAAACAAGGACAGACATAGGTATTAAGTCGATTACATCGACCCCAGTTCGTAACTGGTATTTAATTTATCGACCCTGAAAGGATGAAAAGCAAAGTCGACCTCGGCGGAATTTGAACTCACAACGTAACGCAGACGAAATACCGCTAAGCATTTCGCCCGGCATGCTAACGTTTCTGCCAGCTCACCTTCTTACTGTGTTAGCAGTGCATTTAAATCACAGGTTATCTCTTTGTCTACAAACTCTCAAGTTCTGTACAATTTAAATTTTCTTTTCAGCTGAAAAATGTATCCACAAACACAACATAGGAGTGAGGAAAAGAAATACTGTTCTTATTATTAATGAAGCCCAAGCAATTTTATTTCTCAGGAACTGTTTCGAAATGTCTTTTTAAGAGAATATAAATTTGTGCAAAATGAATTCAGTTCATTTGCGGACACAAAGCGATTATTAGAAAATAGAACTACTTCACAGATAGGAATCAGCTCTAAGCCTCTTCTTTCTTTGTTTCTCACCAATTTCTTTTTTGTGTAGATTTATTTTATTTTAGTTTAGTTTTTTTTATTCATTTGTTGTTCAGATGTTGAAATGAAAACAGAAAAAATATAAATATTAACAGTTACGCACACAGATATATATATATATACATCTATATATAAACACATTTACTCTCACAAATGTGCATTCACATTTATGCAAACGTAAAGAAAAACTACTCAAACCGGAGTTAATAATAATAATAATAATAATAATAATAATAATAATAACAATAATAATTATTTCAAATTTTTGCTACAAAGGCAGCTTAGGGGAGGTGGGGATAAGTTGATTATAGTGGCCCCAGAGTTCAACTGGTATTTATTTAATCGACCCCAAAGGATGAAAGGTAAAGTCGACCTTGGCGGAATTTGAACTCAGAATGTAGCGACGGTCAGATTAACGCTAAGCATTTCCCTCAGCATGCTAACGATTCTGCCAGCTCGCCACCTTGGGAATAACAATAGTAATAACTTGAAATTTTGCAGGAGCAGTAAAGTCAATCACGTCAACCCCAGTATATGACTGGTACTTAATTTATCGATCCCACCGAAAGGATGAAAGGTAAAGTTGATCTCGGCGGAATTTGAACTCAGAACGTAGTGACAGGCAAAATACTGCAAAGCATTTTGTCCAGCATGCTAACAATTCTGTGAACTCACCACCTTTATAATAATAATAATAACCACAGTAGAACTATGGTTTTCACAGATGTTTTCTCTGAGTTTTGCCCTGAAAAGATAAATTATTTTGATTCTTTTTCTTCTGAGGATGTTATATATACACACACACACACATACACACAAACATCCTGCATATACACACACATACGCAAATACATGCATATACATACGCACTCATAATGCATACACACATATACATACACACACATTTATGCATACATGTAAAGCCTATAATAGCCAGTGGTTAGTATGGCAAACAAAAATTACTTGGAAGAACGGTATTAAACCATGATGGTCAGGAGAATGAATCAGTTAAAGATCAATCCATATATGAAATATATTTGTGTGTGTGTATGTGTACATGTATATATATATATATATAAGCATATATACACAAATATGTATATATATATATAAACATATATACACGTGTGTGTATATATATATATAAACATATATACACAAATGTATATATATATATATATAAACATATATACACATATATACACGAATGTGTATATATATATATATATATATATATATATATATATATAAACATATATACACGAATGTGTATATATATATATATATATATATAATATATATATATATATACACGAATGTGTATATATATATATATATATATATATATAAGCATATACATACGTATATATACAAAAGTCTCTATATACATGTATGTGTATGTGTGCACATATATATATATATATATATACACATACATATATACAAGTGTGTGAGCGCAAGTATGTAGTGTTGAAGTAAAATCCCAAACAGCAAAATGATCCAGATTTCTATGGAAGTTAGTTTAAATCAGCAAATAGTTCTGGAAACAAAAAGTTTTAAAAAATCACTTGGTTGTCTGTATGTATACACATACATGCATACATACATACATACATGTTTACTTTTGACTCTCCCTTCCCACCACCACTACCACCATAATAATAACAACAACAACAACAACAACAATAATAATAATTATGGTTTAATAAGATAGCTTTGAATACCTCAAACTCCATGCGACATTTAGAAAATATATAATAACTATGGCGAGAATCAACCTGCGTGTACTTGTAAAGCCCAAATAATTGTTACTCGGCTGCAGCCTCTCCTAAAATACAAAAACACACTGCAGTACTTTTTATTCAATGTACTGCATTATGGCCATGCTGGAGCATCACCTTCAAGGCATTCCCCCCCGTTTCTCCAGTCAATGGTATCGATCCAAGTACTTAGCCCAGTATTAATTTTTATCAACGTAAGTTAATTAATTGACTGGCTTGGTCATCCTTTGAGATAAAGGGACATATTTCAATACCACCAGGTATTTTTGATTAGCATTAATTTACATACATACACGTGTGTATATATACCTATATCTATATATACACACACACATACATGCATATATACATATATACACACATACATACGCAGCGAAACATATACATACATACACATATACACACGCATATATACACATATGTATGTATACACACATATACACACATGCAATGAGCTCCCACACAATTTTCTTCTTCCAAATTTCACTTACAAGGTACAGGCCATGCTGGAGGCTGTGGTAGAAGACACTTGCCCAAGGTGTTACTGCTGTGCAATGGCATCACATACAAAACCATATGGTTATGAAATAAACTCCTTAACCAGATGGTCGTGTCTGGACTCAGTAACAACTTCATGCACACATTTGTATTTCTTAAAATTTCATTTTGTTTTTTGTTTTTTTGCTGTTATTATTATCAGTATTAATATTTTTTATAAATTATACTTTGTTTAGATTTAATAAAAATAACAAAAAAAAAAAATTTGATGAGATTTTTTTTTCCTGAAATTATACAAAATCAAAGAAAGGAAAAATATTAAAAAAAAAAAAAAAAGGGTAAAAATAGGAAAGGGGGAGGGGTGGGTTTTGTGTAATAGCAAAAGGCAAGTTCCCAACAAGCGTACATGTAGATAGGAACAAATGCAGTCTTTTTTTTTTTTGTTAGCAAGGAAGATCAACCGCACAAATCAGTAGCTTTGAACATGAGGGGTTTTGGAATGACAGCAGGAAATTATAGTGGTGGTGGTGGTGGTGGTGGTGGTCACAGTGAAACTGGTCGTAGGGGTGGTGGTGGTGGTGGTGGTAGTGGTGGTAGTGATGATAGTGGTAGCACACACAAAAGGAAGCTCACATCAGTAATTAAAGCTCTGGGTAGATAAATTAATAAATTAAAAAAAAAAAATTTTTGTATTTTTAAATAGTGGAGAGGGATAACAGCATTGAAATATTGAAAAATCTAGGAGGTTACACGCTGTTTAAAATAATACTTTATTACATGAAAGGTATAAAACAGTAAATATTTAGAGGGGAAGGGTTGAAGGGACTTGCCTTTTTCAAGAGAACAGGCAATGTAATATTTAATTTAAAAAAAAAAAAATCCTAGTTTCAATTAGAAAGAAAACTAGTTCATAGTTTGCTAAGACTGTACACTGGCTTTGTTGAAATTATGATAAGGACTTAATACATCCAAACCTTCCACTTTCAAAAATAGACATTTTGAAACAAAAAGGACAAAAAAAAAAAAAAAAATTGTTAGAAATTGTCAGAAGCTGCTGAGAATGAAAGCCATTACATCTGCAGTGGTTTAAGTGAGAATGAGCATTGCGGGTGGCAGAAACATCTGGCCCAGAAGCCACAACATCTGACTCAGCAAGGTTTGTGTTGCTGTATGGGAGTTTTGTTGCTTATAGCAGTAGATGGTTCCAAACAGCTTTAGTGCTGTGACGCCAGTGATCAAAGCACCTATGGAGCTGCTTCACTGCCTGATGAGAATATCGATTCCTGCATTCAAAGACGGAGTACAACAACATCCTCAGTGTTTACCCCTCAAATGTTTGTTTGTCCTGATTTTTGTCTTTTGTTTAACTTTTAAGTGAATGCCAGACTCTGAAGTACTTCTATGAAATGACAAATGACATATTTCTCATATATGTAAATAAATAATGAAACTATAATGAAATATAAAAAAAAGTGTTTGAGTTAAATAGAAACTAGCGACGTTATATGCCAATGACTTCGGGGAAATTGAGTGCCTGTTCATTTGCCTTAATTGCAAAATTCAGAATATTTCATGTGAGCTAAACATGAACATATGTGTGTGTGTGTATATATATGTATGTAGAAGGTTGAAAAGAAACACACAAGTTGATATATATGGAAAAAAAAAGTCAAAGTAGAAAATGCTAAAATAATTTTATAAAAAACATTTCAGCACCCGTTTCAGTCATAGACTTTTTCAACTGTAAGTACGGAAAGCAATTAAATCTGGGAAAAATTAAATTTTAAAAAATTTAATTTTTCCAAAATTTCATTGTTTTCTGTACTTACAGTTGAAAAAGTCTCAATGGCTGAAACCGGTACTGAAATGTTTTTTATAAAATTATTTTAGCATTTTCTACCTTGACTTTTTTTCTTCCACATATACATATATATATATATACATATATATATATGCAAACATATACATGTGTGTGTGTGTGTGTGTATACATATACATGTACATACAAACATTTATGTGTACATATATAAACTTTTCTTTCTACCTGTGTAACATGTTTCCTAGTTCGCTTTTTTTGTTTTTTCTTTTACACACACCTTATCTGATTATTATCTTTATTATCAACATGAGCTTAATATACAGATTAACAATAAGTTTCTGTTAATAATAAACTAAAAAGTCCCTTTCAGAAAATGCCATGGTGTCAGATGGGGGGGGGGTAGAGATGAACAGTGGGACGAAAGGGGCAGGTAGGGGGTGGACTAAAGACTGGAGAAAAGCTGGGTACAGAAAGGGCATCATCAGAGAAAGAAGTGGGGGAGCGTTGGAGAGGGCAGAAAACAATACTTTCAGTGTGTGTGTGTGTGTGTGTGTATAATAATAAAATAGTTTGATTTTAGTTTTGATGTCCACATCAAATATTAGAAAATATGCAATACAGGATCTTTGTTTCTTTATTTTTTTTTTTTCATTTTTTTTTTTTTGTTTTGTTTTGGCAAATTCTGGAGGGAAGAGGTAGAATTTGAATTGAAATGACGAAAAAAAAAAAAAAGGGAAAACAATCCCCACCTTCCAAATGGTATTCACAGATATCTTCCCACTTTCTTGCTTGCAATTTCGCCTCCTTTTTTATCATTGTTGCCTTCAGTATTGGTTGCTGTCAATTTAGAAGTTGACCACGTTTCTGATTTGTCCCCACCAGTCCACTCCACTCCCCAATAAATTTACTTGTTTTTTTTTTTGTTTTGTTTTTGTTTTGTTTCTGGGTTTTTTTATTTTTAATTAGTTGAGAAGCAAGTGAACATGCAGGCAATAAGGTGTTGCTGTTGTTGTTGTTGGTTGCTGCTGTTGTTGTTTGTCTCTAGCAAAGATATACATGAAGCCGAAACTGTAAAATGTTGTCATTTATACGGAGTGAATGATAGCGTTAAGTACAAAATTTACAGAAAAGCAATTTTTTCAAAGATATTTCAGAACTCATACCAACATAGCAGGATATTATTATTATTATTATTATTAATGTCTCATACTATATTTTCAAAAATAAAATTAAATAAAGTTAAAAATAAAACAAATAAGCAACCCCCCCCCCATATATATATACCTATGGAAATATACACACAAATGTATATACATTTGTATATACACATATACACACACACATGTATATATAAACACACATTCATATGTATATTTAAACAGACAAACATATGTAGATATATTACACACACACACACACGTACATATATATACACATATTCATATATATATATATATATATGTACACACATATTCATATATATACACACATACATATTCATATATATATATATATATATACATACACATACATATTCATATATATATATACACACACACACACACACATATATATATACGCATACATATACACCCAAACATACATGTGTGTGAAGGAAGGATGAAAAGATGAGGATATGTCAGACTAGAATCTCCAGTATATTTTAAACACACACACACATACATACATACATACATACATACATACGTACATACACACGAAGTAAAATCTATAATAAAAGATTTATAAAATAAGGAAATAGAATTGTAGTAAGTAGTGATTCCTTCAGAAGAAGTACAGCAGACATTCTTCCATTGTCACCTCAGGTTAAAAAATTGTATGTGTGGATGGGTGTATATCATACACCATACATACATATGAATATGTGTGTGTCTATATATATATATATATATATATATATATATATACATATATATATATATACATATATGTATGTATATATATATATATGTATATGTATGTATATATATATATATATATATGCATGTGAGTGTGTGTATGAAAATATAAATGCAATCCGAGCCATATTTTGATTTTTATATATCAATATTTTAAGTTTTATTCTTGCTGCTGTTACGGTTAAAAAAAAAAAAACAAACCCAAAATAAACATAAAATGTAAAAAAAAAAAAAACAAAAAGAAAAAAAAGAATAAGTAATGGCAAAAACAGAAAAAAGAAATAATTCAAAAGGTTAAATAAATGTAAGAATTTGGGTTGGTTAAAGACGAAAGAATCCAAGAATTCCATTGATGGCTTCAAGTAACGAAATAGTTTCTTCCCGCCAATAGGATTAACTTTGCATATTTATTTTTATCTTTCCTTTTCAATAGCCACTAGGTATATAAGGAAGAATGATTGTATGTATGTGCATGTGTGTGTGTGGTGTGTATAATTGCACTGACTCACACACATACACAAGAGTATGTATGTATATTCACACATACACAAGATTATGTATGTATACTGACATACACATTCTCTCTCTGTCTCTCTCTCTCTCTCACATACACACACACACATGCATGCATACACTAACACTCACTCAAAAGTATGACAGTGTATTCACATCCCTGGATTCACAAACATATATATACACATTAGAGCACGTGTGTTTATTCACAAACACATATACACGTGTGTATATTCGCATTCATACACACACACACACACAAAGTTATATGTGCTGTGTTTGGAGTTTTGTTGGTGTTTATTAAAATTTCACCCAAGATCCATCCCCTCTCTCTCTCTCTCATATTGTGCAATTCTGATTCTTCAGGTGGGAAGAGTAGCAAAAGACAATCAATATCCCACCCCGACTCCACCTAATTTTTTTTTCAAAATTTCTTATTAAAAATAACAACAATAATAAATGAATATAATAACGACATTAATAGTAATAATAATATTAATGAGAATAATAATATTAATAATCATAATAATAATAATTATAATTATAATGGTAATCATCAGAACAAACAAAGGTAAAAGTTTGTTATATTCCTTATTTCTTGTTTATGTAGCACCACCACCATCTCTGGTCACCATCCTCATCACCGCCATCATTGTCATCATCATCATCGTCATCACCACCACCACTACTATCATCACCACTATCACTAAAACAGACTGTGATGATACAGATATCTTATTTTTGTCATTGGTTAGTTTTTACAAGTAGCAGTATTCAGAGTTGTTGCTTTGTCTTTTCGTGTTGTTTTTCTTTTTTATCTTTCCTCACCATTTTTTTTTTCCCAACTTGGTTTATTTGTTTTTTATTTTTAAATATATTTGCTTTTTTTTTTTCCCTTTATTTTCTTTCTTTCTTTCTTTCTGTTTTTTTTTTTTCTTTCCTCGTCCGTTTGTCTTCTTGTTCCATTTTGTCGTTATAAGGAAAAAAAAAAAAAAGGGAGGAGAAGATAGAAAGGAAAAGAAACAGGAGTTTGGTTTTCAAAAAAAAAAAAACAACCAAAAAACCAAAAGAAACCCTCGAACGGATTCCTTAAATCGTCATCGTTCATGACAGTCAAACAAACTGCTGTTAAAGAAACGGATTGCTGGGTTGATTTGGCTGCTGTATACCAGGCTGTAGAGGTGTATTAAATGGAATGAGAGGTCTTGGGAGCACGTCAGCATTGTTCACCGAGGTGAAACTCTGTTGTTGAGACTGCTGCATTTGACGCAGGGGCACTCGGGCTGTAGATTGTTCAAAGGGGTTCGTTCCACTTCCGGTAAATGGGTTGGTGCCTAAAAAGGACAAAAATAAAGCAAAAGAAAAGAAAAAAAAAAAAGAAAATTATATTAAAAAATTTTTTTTTTTTGTGGAACGAAAAGAAAGAAAAACAACTTTTTGTTGTTGTTAAACAGTCTTAAAAATAAATGTTTAAAATTAATTACTTATTTTGATATTACTAATTGACCTCAATTAGTATTTGAAAATGTGAAAGAAGAAAAAAATTGATGAAAATAATATCCACAAATGATACAAAAAACAAAAAGCAATTAACTATAATTAATGGTTTCAAATTTTGGTACAAGGCCAGCAATTTTAGGGGATGAATAAACTGATTTTAGGGGATGGATAAACCGATTACATCAACCCCAAGATAAAAGGCAAAGTCAACCACAACATGATTTGAGCTCTGAACAAGACAAACAGGAAGGAAAACTAGACATTTTGCCCAACTCACAATTCTGCCAGCTGATAAATAATTATTGGTTCTAGGTTCAGTCCCAGTGCATGGGTTGGACAATTTGACTGAGGTCTGGAAAACCAGATGGCTGCACCAGGCTCCAATCTGATCTGGCAGAGTTTCTACAGCTGGATGCCCTTCCTAATGCCAACCACTCTGAGAGTGTATAATATATATTGGGTCACTATATATATATATATATATATATATATATATATATATATATATATATATATATTGGGTCAAAGAATAAACCCATCGCTGGGTCTATTCGTTGACAGAACAGCCTTCACACAGCACTAAAGCAATGTGAGATGAAGTGCTTTGCTTGAGAACACAACATGCTGCTCAGTCTTGGAATTGAACCTACAATCTAGCAATCTCAAGTGCAACATCCTAACCACTAGGCCACACACCTTCACAGGGTTTATACAAATGCATAAAAAACCACTGAAAGTTTCTTTATGAGGAGGGCACAAAGACCCGTGTTTAGAGTTGTGGTGGTGGAGAAATGAGTTGACATGATTTCTATGTGTTTCTGAAAAGCTATGGAGATTTGGTAAGAGAAATGATCAGTGACCCAATTTGGATGGCCTACTCAGTTCTCCAAAGCTTCTTTACATATGTAGTTATGCAATTTAGCAACAGTCCCATAAGAATGTTTAGAAAAAATAAGAGCACACTGACTTATTTTCTAGGATTTTTTCTTAATTTTTTCCTGCATGCAGTATAAGATTATGGTATCACACAAATGACAACAGTGGCTCAGTGGTTAGAGCATCAGGCTTACAATCATGAGCTAGTGAGTTTGATTCCTGGACCAGTCTGTGTGTGTTGTGTTCTTGAGCAAAACACTTCATTTCATGTCGCTCTTGTTCATTTAGCTGTAGAAATGAGTTACGATGTCACTGGTGCCAAGCTGCATCAGCCCCTTTGCCTTTCCCCTGGATAACACCGGTGGAGTGAAGAGGAGAGGGGAGACTGTTTTGCAAGGGCTATTGCTGGTCTTCTATAAACAACCTAGCCTGAACTTGTGCCTCAGAGGAGTAACTTTCTAGGTGCAATCCTATGGTCATTCATTACCCTTTTTACAACAGTTTCGCACTTGGGGACATGTAAACCACCTGACTTCATCCCACTCACTGATAAAAGAGCTTTTTTTTCTACTTTTAAGAAAAATGGTTAACAAAAGTATCACATACACAAACATGTGAGCAAAATGGATGGGAGGTAGTCAAAAAAGAAATATAACTCCACCTTAAAGAAATTGGGATAAGCCTACCATAGCATTGTGAACACTGTCTTGGAGAGGGTGATGGTGAAAATATAGGCAGCTGACAGGTTAATAATTATTCATGAAAATCAAGGAAAACCTCATGTTCACTTGCATAGAGAGAAGAAAATCATGAAGGTTCACATCAACTTTTCTCTTCGTATCAATTTTAGATACAACTTGTGATGTCTAGGAAGGGTGTCTCAGAATAGCAGTCATCTCCAGTCATTTCTGCCTGTACCATTAAACTAACTGAATAGCTAAGATACCTAAGCAAAGCAAGGAAGAACCAAGGGACAGTAAAAACAAACAAACTAATTTTCAGATTAGGCGCAAGAGTGGCTGCGTGGTAAGTAGCTTGCTTACGAACCACAATTTTCCAGGTTCAGTCCCACTGTGTGGCACCTTGGGTAAGTGTCTTCTACTATAGCCTCAGGCCAACCAAAGCCTCGTGAGTGGATTTGGTAGACGGAAACTGAAAGAAGCCCGTCGTATATATGCATGTATATGTTTGTGTGTCTGTGTTTGTCCTCCCAACATTGTTTGACAATGGTGGTGTGTTTACGTCCCCGTAACTTAGTGGTTCAGCAAAAGAGGCCAATAGAATAAGTTGACTCCTGGGAGTCGATTTGCTCGACTAAAGGCGGTGCTCCAGCATGGCCACAGTCAAATGACTGAAACAAGTGAAAAAAAAAAAAAATATGCAGGAAGATAATTTTTGAACACACACGAAAGCTTGCTTCTTCCCATCCACATGATTTTGGATCAAGTCTCACTTGTATGTACATATTAACAGCATGTAATATGTACGTACCACCTGCCAGGTATGTGTTTAATAATGTAAAACTGGTATATCCAATAATGTTACACCGCTCTATCTGGTGGATATTTAAGCAATGGGTTCATGGACGATTAATGGGTTGGACGGGAGCTGATCAAGGAGTGAAAAAAATGGCATATACACCCATTACCCATCTGTCCTCTTCAATCTCATTGTTGTTTTGCATAGGCAGACTCAGAAACGAAATGTTATAACAAATCGGTGCTGGCAATAAATTTCTATAGAAAATCTGTGGAGATAACCATAACTTGCCAATTTGAATGAGAAGCATAAGTTGATTGCATCAACCCCAGTACATGACTGGTACCCACCACCTTAATAATAATAACAACAACATCAATAACAATAATAACATAAATATCAACAATTTGGAAGTGTTCATTCACTGAGCAAAATACATATATATATGAATATAAATGTTGAAGTTAATTGGTTAAAAAGAATTAGTGGATTTAAACAAGCATCGTTATAGCTATTATATACTTAATCAATATAAAGAGAAACAATATCATAACATTTATTTAATTTATAACAGTGAAAACAAAACAATCAAAATACTTCCAGGGCAAAATTTCACCATCAAAATATATTAAAATAGAAAAAAAAGAGAGAGAAAACTTTATTTTACCAAGAAAAATCCATGCACAAAAAAGCAATTACTATAAGCTTGAAAAAATTCAGACCACCAGAGTAGAGATTAATAATTAAAAAGGATGGGGGAGAGACAGAGAGAGAGGAAGATTCATATATGTTTATGTTTACTGTAAAACATCAATGTTTATAGCTTCCCAGATAGCTGTGAAGTCAAGGTGTTGGACCACTGACTGTATATGGTTGTGTATCCAAACCTTTCTTCCAGCCAGTGTGTGCTGTTGGTGTTGAGCAAGGGCTATAACTCTGCTCTGACTGTGAGAAGACAAAAAAAAAACAAAAAAATACTTGGACTGGTTTAGCAAAGTTAGCAAGGACATCCAGCTGTGAAAACAACACTCTCATTGAAAAGAAGAAGAAGAAGAAAAAAAAAATCCATACCAGCAAATGTTAGTATCAAGAAAATGGATATGTAAATGGTACACGCAAATATACGAAACACCAGAAGAAGAAGAAAATGGTAGCAATTAAAGGGGAGGGGAACTGTTAGAAGAAAACTTAACAAGCAAATAGTTCAAAAGAATCCAGATATGATGCAGTTTGTGTGCATATGTAGCAAGTTTGTGCAAAAAAAAAAAAAAATTATATATATAAATATTTATAAAATACATATATATATTTTAAAATACACATATAATATATATATAATACACATATATAATACATACATATATATATATAAATACACATATATAATATATATAATACACATATAATAATATATATATATATATATATAAAATACACATATATATATATATATAATAATATATATATATACACATATATAATATATATATATAATACACATATATAATATATATATATATATAATACACATATATAATATATATATATATAATACACATATATAATATATATATTATATATATATATATATATATATATAAATAAATAATATATATATAGTACACATATATAATATATAATACACATATATATATATATATATATATATATATATAAATAAATAATATATATATAGTACACATATATAATATATATAATACACATATATAATTATATATATATATGACATATATGCATTTAGATGAGTGAGTGATCAGAAGATGGCATTGGTGAATTTCATTTTTTTGGTAAGTAAATAATTAATATAGTGAAGAATAAAGTGCTAAAATATTACAACCAAAACGCAACATGTATAGCAAACAGAAAATGCATATGATGCAATTGAGAATACACTCGGCAACATACACACACGCACGCACATAAGTGTAGTAACTATACACTGAAGGCACACAGAGGATGAACTATTTAAAACATTGCTCCCACCTGTAAGTATAGATATTGTTTAACATTTGAAGTTGTGTTGGGTGAAATCTCATGAAGCAGAAGCAGAAATACAATACGTTGCAGTCTCCAAACAACTCAACAATAAATAACTATGGTAGTCCTTGTAGGATTACAAGGATGTAAAATGCATAGTGGATAGATATGTCTCTAATCTTATACTATGAGTGTTGTTAAATGCCCGTCTATTTCAAAACCCACAAGCTCATCAAACCAGAGCTTATACTAGTTTTCAAAGCGATAACAAACCACCCCAGCTTCTATTGATTCAAACTTTCTGTTTAAAAGATAAACAAGTTGAAACCTTCCATCAAAATTTCATGTGAAATTATATTCCAAACACTATTTTAATAATGACTGTTATTTAGCTAAATTCGTCTGAAAGAGTTAAAGTGATAAGATTCTCTCTTGTAAAGTCAGCCCCAAGTTGCCAACAGGTACTCCCTTTCATCTAAGTAGTATGGAACAATAGGAAATGTATTTTATTCAAGGACATAATGTATGACCTGGTCCAAGAACCAAATATGTGGCCTAACAATCACAAGCCCAAAATTAATTGCTAGCTGTCATGTTTTGTTAAGAGAGAGTGAGTATGTCTGTGTGTGTTTATTGATATCTGTGAACATAACAGAAAATATTTGTAAATAAGATTAGCAAATAACAGACAACTCCAATTGCAGTGTGGCCATTTCAAATATCTATTTTGATAAATTGACATGGTTGGACTAGAAAGACAGTCAGGAGGGGGGGAGATCACCTACTGTCCACTATTGAGTAGGAGCCAAAGGATCTTCAAACACATTTCACTCTAACTAGTGAGAAAGGGTTTACTTAACAGAAATTGCTCAGGGATTAAGAAATGAAATTAGGTTGGAGAGGAGTATAAACAGGCTTATTTTAAAGTTAAAAAAAAAAAAGAGGCAAGAAGTTGGAAAGAAAAGGGGTGAGATAATAGGAAAAAAAATAAGTCTTCAAGCCAAGGAAAATATCAATAAAATTTTTGCTTTGTTTCTTTTCACCCCTATTCCATTGTTTGTGTTGCTCCTTCTGCAGATTATCCATAGTCTTACCTTCAAATATAGATGGTGATGTCCTGGACAGTTGACTGTATTTGTTGTCATTTTTTAGCTGATTAGGGTCACGGGCAGCATTCATTTCTAGGACAGATACATGAGAAGCAGCTGGTCAATATAGGGGTCAGAAGCACAAGAGGAATAACAAAGCTTAATTGCATAGAAGCTGACCACTTTGAGAGTCCAGCCATTCTTGTTCTTCTTAAAAATTACTGTTAATATTACTCGAGAAATTTAAAACCCAGATTATCACAATGCACATTTCATATATATATATTTCTGGCTGACAGAGCAATCATCAGATCGGTGTAGCAATTCAAGAGTATTTCAGGTATGTACAATCTGATGATTACTGCCTGACAAGAAAGTTGAAATAATAAAAAAAAAGTAGAGAAGTTTATTTAATTCTGATACAATAAATATCCATTCTGCTTCAAGTATCGTGCACTCTTTGCATTGATCATAACACCACTTGCAAATGCAAACATACAAACACACACACAACATTCACTTGGACAAAGCCTAAAAGTAAAAAAAAAAAGTGTCATCTCATTACTCTATAATCAGTAAAAATTCTATTCTTCTTTCTCCCTACAACAATTAATTAATAGATAGTTATCCTCCACTCTAGGTGATTGTGAAGAGAAGACATACAGCTTCAGGAGCCTGTCAACAATTACTAAGAGAATATTAAATGTTCATTCTGGTCTAATTTGAAAAGGTAAAAAAAAAAGCTGATATGAATTACACTTATTTTGCGGAAAAGTAGAAACAGTTATGTTTAGTATCAAAATTTCAAAGAATTGTGCTTTTATGATCTCCATTAGATAAATATATTTTTCAAAACTTTCATAACAAATTTTGTATAAGACATTCTAGATCAGAAGTTCAATAGCTCAATGCCTTCTTCTTTGCATTAATTATTTAACCACAAATTCACAAAAGTGTCTTGTTTACACTAACCAGATTATGGAAGTAATGTTAATTCATGAACATATTTATCTGTGGTATAGAACTTTTAGTCTCTCAGCCATAATAATTCTTTGTACTTGTATTTACTGCCATTGTATTAAATAAAATCTTATTTTTGAGCTCGTGTTTGTATCCATCCACTAATCCTGGGAGGATCATGTCGACAGAGTATAGGGTCCTCGGGTACTGCTTCTATAAAGGTCATATAAACAAAATAATCATCACAACAGTGGTGGTGCCCCAGCATGACTGCAGCTTTCAAGCTGAAACAAGTTGAAGAGTCAAAGAGTTTTTCCTGGCACAATTCCCAAGCATGACCAACTGAAGCTATGATATTATCTAACAATCTTGCTCTTGCTCTAGCCCTAGGTCTCCTGCCAAGTTGGCTTGGCTTAAAGAATCTGTCTAGTGATTCCTTCCTGCTGTATTAAATAATAATAATAATAATAATAATAATAATTGTGTACAGTGCTCAGGTGCACTACAACTCATCTAAAGTGTATATATAATCAGGTGTAGTTTCGGCGGATTTCGGAAAGCATGAGGGCCTTAAAAGATGCAGTGTCATGGCAGTCAACAACTGACGCAGGCAGTTTATTCCATGCTTCAGCAACTCTGAGCGTGAAAAAATGTTTCCGAAAGTCATGGGAGCTGTATTGTTTTCTGACTTTGTAGGCATGTCCACGTGTGTTAGACACATGGAGATCAAAAAGGTGTTCAGTGTTGTTGTTGGTGAGGTGGTTGATAACTTTGTGGGTGTTTACCAAGTCCGTCGCCAAACGCCGGAGCTTCAGTGAATCCATGCCCAGGGAAACAAGGCGCTCAGAATATGGTAGGTGTCTGATGGAGGGTATGCGTTTGGTTGCACGTCTCTGGACAGATTCCAGGAGATCAATGTTCTGTGCAAGATAGGGGTTCCAAACTGATGATGCGAATTCCAAGTGTGGTCGTACCATAGCTGTATACAGTTTTAAATAGATGGCTGGAGAGCGGCTAACAAAAGACCTGCTGAGTGATGCCAAGACACCCTCGGCCTTCCTGACAATCTTAGAGATATGCTTTGACCAACGCAAATCACTGCTGACAGTGATGCCTAGGTCACGCTCGCAAGAGGATTTCTTGATATTCTAACCATGTGTCCATGGTACCAGAGCTGTGATCTATTTTATACTTTCCAACTTCAGTAATGTTACTATTCAACAAATTCATCCTTGAAAAATTATTAACCACAGTAATAAAGTATCTGATGTACAAAAGATAAACATGCCACTGAGTAAATCATCATCATCATCATCATTTAACGTCTATTTTCCATGCTGGCATGGGTTGGATGGTTTGACTGAGGTCTGGAGAGCCAGTGGCTGCACCAGGCTCCAATCTGATCTGGCAATGTTTCTACAGCTGGATGCCCTTCCTAACGCCAACTACGCTGAGGGGGTAATGGGTGCTTTTTACATGCCACCGGCACAGGAGCCAGTCAGGCAGGCCTGGCATTGATCACATTCAAATAGTGCTTTTTACGTGCCACTGGCATGTGGGCCAGTCAGTGGGTACTGGCATCGGCTATATTCAGATGGTGCTTTTTACATGCCACCAGCATGAGCTTTTTTCAGTTTCTGTCTATCAAATCTCCAAATCTGCTCACAAAGCTTTGGTCAACCCAGGGCTGTAGTAGAAGATGCCACATAGTAGGACTGCCACATAGTAGGTGCCACATAGTAGGACTGAATATTACATATATATATATATTAGGAAGAAGGGGAAAAGATTTATGACGGGCAGGAAAAAATATAGAGGTACTTCTCTGAAATTCAATTAATAATTTTACAAATTTAAAGGTGCATTCATGACTTAACCCTTTCATTACTGTATTTATTTTGAGATGCTCTGTGTTTCTTTCAATTACTTTAGATATAACAAAGAATTCAGTAAAATAATTTAGTTATCATTAAGCTAGTGGTTAGGAACATTAATTGTGACTAAGGTTTGGTGGAAGATTTTAATTCAAAACTTATGAAAACAAGACATTTGTACTACAGAGCCAGAGCCGGTTTCAGCCGGGTTGGTAACGAAAGGGTTAAATAGACAATTCTCTGATAAACTTGAAAATACTTTGAACCCTCAGTTATCTAGAAGTAACTGTTTTACTTCCTTTTATCAACCATTATTTATCTAATTACCTTAGTTTCCATGACACAAGGTGCTGCAAATATTTCTCCCTTTCTCGATAGGAGCATTTTATTCAAACTGGTTTCACATTCAAGAAAATTAAAGGTCAGCAACATAAGGTAAGGGAACAATTGTCATTCATATAGCAACTCTTAACTCACTTATGTCAGCAGCAATGAACTCTCTTTTTTTCTCTTTTACTCTTTTACTTGTTTCAGTCATTTGACTGCGGCCATGCTGGAGCACCACCTTTTAGTACTTATTCTATTGGTCTCTTTTTGCCGAACCGCTAAGTGACGGGGACCTAAACACACCAGCATTGGTTGTCAAGCAATGCTAGGGGGACAAACACAGACACACAAACACACACACATATATATACATATATACAACAGGCTTCTTTCAGTTTCCGTCTACCAAATCCACACTCACAAGGCATTGGTCGGCCCGGGGCTATAGCAGAAGACACTTGCCCAAGATGCCACGCAGTGGGACTGAACCCGCAACCATGTGGTTGGTTAGCAAGCTACTTACCACACAGCCACTCAATTTACAGTAGGTTGGACTGAGATTATCAAGAGTTAAGTGTCTTTGCCAATAAAATGGTGTAATGCTATGGTTCCCAACCTGGGGTCTGCGGACCCCTGGTGGTCCTCAAACAGAGTACTGGGGGTCCATGAACTAAATTCAAAATTTCATAAGGATAAGCATATTAAAAGGGGTCTGTGGGAAAACTCATTTAAATAAAAGGGTTGGGAACCACTGTGAAAAGGGTTGGGAACCACTGGTGTTAAGGGACCAGTGCTTCCCTTGTTAACCATTTTATACATCTAAAGCTGCTGGAAATTACTCTCACTACAACGGAGAGGTTCAAGTGACTTGGATTTATATCATAAATCTTATGTTCTTCTAATCATCTCAGTTTGTTTAAGCTGGAGAAAAATATTTATGACAACAAAACTGCATTCAAGTCACGATTAATACAAGGTGTATGGATTGATAAAGATTTGACAGGATTAGCTATGGTGAGGTACTAGAAAGGAGGATTAACAGATAGCAACAGACATACCACCCATAAATAAGAGATGCTAAAATTTGGAATAAACACCTCTAGTCAAAAGTTTCACAAAATTTACTAAAAAAAACTTAGTATACCTATCTAAGGATAAAGTAGAAGACTAATATATATGAACAAATAATAATTTATACCAACTCATTACAATATACATACATATATATATATATAGCAACTAGTTACAGAAGAGATTAATTATATAAACACTGGTACTAGATACAGTTGGAAAGACCAACAGATAATATCAACTTCTTACAATATATATCTTTTATCTTTTACTTGTTTCAGTCATTTAACTGCCAGCCATGCTGGGGCACCGCCTTAAATGGGTTTTTTTTTTAGTTGAAGAAATTGACCACAGTACTTATTTTTTAAGCCTGGTACTTATTCTGTTGGTCTGTTTTGCCAAGCTGCTAAGTTATGGGGATGTAAACACACCGACACCAGAGAGAGAGAGAGAGAGATCAACTAGTTATGGAAGAGATTAATTAACTATATAAATATTTATATTAGATATAGGTGGAAAACGAGAACAGAATAAGCCTGAAACAGTCACTGAAGCTAATTCAATAATGTTACATCAGGACATACATTAAAAACAACCAACAATCCATCACAGACCTAACTCGATAAAAACACCTTAAATTAAAATATGCAGAAGAGATTTCTTCAATTCATCATAAATTAAGCAATTCACGTTGTAAGGTATATTTAACAATAATTAAAGTGTCTCATATAACTGTTAAAAAGAATTAAAAAGAACTTTTGAAACTAGCATGCAAACTTTTGTAAAGACAAGTACGTGGAGCCTTATATGATAAACCAGTATATGAACTGATCCTTTGCATAAACTGGCATGTGAGCCCTTACATAAATTAGCATGTCAACCTTTTATAAAACTGTTAGTCAAACCTCCTTAACAATCACACCTAATGGATCTCCACATCAGTTCCAAGAATAATTGTTCAAGTTGTTCATTCAGTTGAACTACTTACTCTATTACAATACATGTGACTGAGTGTTCAAGACAAGTACACTTATAACATAAGCTTCAAGTACCCTTATGATATAAGCATCAACCAACATGAGAAAACAAGACTTTCATAGTTACTGTCAGTTCAATTTTCATTCAGAAGGATCTCGCATCAGTTTCAACAATAATTGTTCTCGTTGCTCAATCAACTGAACTACTTACTCTGTTACAATGCATGTAGCCGAGTATTCCAGCTAGACTTCCATAGTTTCTCTTTATTCAATTTTCATTCAGAAGGCTTGGGCCAATGCAATGCTACAGTAGACACTTGCTCAAGGTGCCATTAAGCCTTGTATCTGGTTTCTTCTGCAATTATTATGATAGCCCATCATCATCATCGTTTAACGTCCGTTTTTCCATGCTAGCATGGGTTGGACAGTTCAACTGGGGTCTGGGAAGCCAGAAGGCTGCGCCAGGCCCAGTCTGATCTGGCAGTGTTTCTACAGCTGGATGCCCTTCCTAACGACAACCACTCCATGAGTGTAGTGGGTGCTTTTTACGTGCCACCTGCACAGGTGCCAGACAAGGCTGGCAAACGGCCACGATCGGATGGTGCTTTTTACCTGCCACCTGCACGGGGGCCAGACGAGGCTTGCAACGGTCACAATCGGATGGTGCTTTTTACGTGCCACTAGCACGGAGGCCATGGTAACTAAAAATTCTGCTCCTTCCCCACTTCAATCCCTTGATCTCATCACTTGATGTATGTTGTTTCCTTTGCCATCGTCCACTCCCCTCCATCTCTCTCAGATCCCCAAATAAACATCTGCATTGTCTTCTGAACTACTTTCTGTTAGATTTCCTTTCCCCGTCCAGTTTTACCAACTAACCTAATCAGTAACGAGTCAAAATAATCATTAATCTCACTAATCGCATCCAGTCTAGACAAGATTAAAGTGACTGCAGACACTGATACTCCTACTAAAAACATTACGCAAATAAATGAAACAAGAAACAAAATAAACTGTCCCCCACCTCTTCTTCCTTCACAGCAAAATAAGAATCAAGATTTTTGTGTTTTGGTCACTAATCAATTTTAGCACGATGTAAATATTGATTTCTTTTGACTCAGCACAAAAGAAAAAAATTTTTGCATGAAAAGGACTTAATTTGATTGAATCAGTTCCATTGCACTATCAGTATTTATTTGATTTGATTCCTTTAGTCCCAAGAAGATGAGGCAATGTGGAGCTTGGTAATAATTTGAACTTAAGATTCTACCCAAACCAACCTTCTACTTGTTGAACGAGACTGAATCAATGAGGGAAGCATTAAATGGTTGCATGACCCGTTAGAAATAGCAACCAAATACCCCTTAAATAATACTCTGCTACTGACTTAACTCTTCAGCATTCAGATTCCCCTGTCAAATGTAATGCTTATTTTACCTGTTTCAATCATTTGCCTGTGGCCATGCTGGGGCACTGCCTTAAAGTTTAGTTGAATGGACTTGCCTCCAGTATGTATTTTTTAAACCTGGTACTTATTCTATTAATTTCTTTTGCTGAACCACTAAGTTATGGGGATGTAAACACACCAACATCATTTGTCAAGCGGTGACGGAGACAAACAGACACTCACACACACACACACACATATATGACATGCTTCTTTCAGTTTCCATCTACCAAATCCATTCACTAGGCTTTGGTCAGCCTGAAGCTATAGTAGAAGACATTTGCCCAAGGTGCCACACAATGGGATTACAGCTTTGGGACCAGTTTAAATGCTAAAAGGTTAAAAAAGGAAAGGACATATAGGATAATCGAGTCCTATAATATCCCAAAACAAAAAAAGAGGGTGTGGACAGAAGTGGAGGGTGGGCACGGTTGAATGCCTGTGATCTGTCCAGTCAAGGTTGATCAAGGCCTGCAATAACAACCCTGGCCTCACTACACTTGCATTCATCTACATTCAGAATCCACAAATTTAGGTCCAACAGGGGACAAAGGTATCTCCAGAGTTGGTAAGAGAACTGGCTGGAATTCAGTGGAGAATTAGGGTCCTACCCACTACCCCCACAATATAATATTGAAACTGAAGTCAATTTCTAATTATTTCAATCTTGAATCACTACGTGCAGCAGTTGTGTACTAAAGGTTATGAAATAACCACACAATAATAATAGACAACTATTGACAACAAAAACCTTAAAAAGAACAAAAAGATCCCAGAATATATATATATATATATATATATATATATATCATCATCGTTTAACATCCGTTTTCCATGCTGATCTGGCAGTGTTTCTACAGCTGGATGCCTTTCCTAACGCCAACCACTCCGTGAGTGTAGTGGGTGCTTTTTATGTGCCACTGGCACAGGGGCCAGAGAAGGCTGGCAAACAGCCATGATCGGTTGGTGCTTTTACGTGTCACCGACACGGACGCCAGTCAGGCGGCACTGGCACCTGTCATGTTCGGACGGTGCTTTTAATATGTCACCCACATGAGTATCTTAACTACAATTTCCATTTGATTTTTATTTTGATGTTGGTGTTAACATACTTGACTCAATAGGTCTCCTCAAGATATATATATATATATATATATTATTTAGCAGAAGTAACAGAGTCACTCTGTTGCTGTTGCTTCAGCTAAATATTAATATATATACATATATATATAGTGTGTCTGTAAAGTCATCTTTGCCAGGCAACAACTGGAGTATCAATTATATATGTGGAGGGCAACAAATAGAAGTCACATCAAACTGCACTAAACTGTTGCTCTCTTATTCAACATGAATATGAAATGTAAACTGTCACAACTTACATCAATAAATTATTTTGAAATGCCACCATGACTTTACACACACACACACACAAAAAAAAAAAGCCATTCCTCAAGTGCTCTGCTTGTTATTTCCAGCAATGGCTCAGACAAAAGTAGCATTGATTTTCTTAGGTTGTTCAATTTACCTCAATTGATCAATAGACCACTTGAGTAAAACTATCAGTAATGCACCTATAACGACTGCTGGAAACAGCTGTAAGCCAAATTTGCTTTAATAAATGAATTATATGTAAGGACTATTATTACCTCCACCTTAGTGAAGGCAGAGGTATTGTTTCAGTCATGTTTGTTTGTTTGTTTCTCCATGGACAAGATATCTCAAAAACCACAGGATGGATTCGGATGAATCTTTCAGGGATGTTTGGCCTCGTGACTGGCACAAACTGATTAGATTTTGGGATCGATCCAGTACCGGACAAGGATTCTGGATTATTTTTCCGTTTTTTTTTTTAATTTTTTAATTTCATTTTTGAGAGTGGTTGGGTTCATTATTTATATTCTCGTTTGTGAGAGTAGGCAAGTTTATTTCTGATATTCTCATTTTAAAGATAATCTCCGGTTAATTGTTGATATTCAGCCTACCACTCACACCAGTAGATCATGCACCAAACGTGACAGACTGGTCAACCCATGAACAAGAGTAATTAAAGATGGAGAGCTTAATGTTTTAACAAAAATGAAGTTTCATATTGAAGCTTATTTATTTGGATTTAAGAACAATTTCTCTTCCATTTAATAATTTTTAACACAAAGAGTTGAGAGAGGTGGGGATGGAGTGAAATTTGGTTAAGCTTAAATCTAAAAGAAACAGATTATAAATCTTTATCAAATCAATATAATTACACGCACACAATTAACTATGCATTATTTTGTAGCTTCAAGATTTTGATGATGTGATCCTTTATTTTTAGAAAGACATTGTAAAATAGGTGTGAGAGGCCAGATCAGGCCAGTTTTAATATAAAACGGGTACAATATTTGAGCTGGACATGGTTGGTTTAAGTGCTAAAGCATTATCTAGGAAAAGGTGAGCACATAAACTCACTCACTCACACTCTCTCTTTCTCAGATTCTTGACTGAAGGTCTACCTGTCTTTCTAGCACTCGTTAACCCTACAATGTCACACACTTCCAGATCCAAACCCCGCTGTGCTACAAGACTTCCACCTACGCCTTCCTTCCCAAAACAGCAGCCATTTGGAATTTTCCGTCAGCCAACATTACCCCTTCATATTTCAACCACAACACACTGATTCCACCTGTCTGGATGATTCCCTTCCTGCTTTAACTCACTAAATGAAAGAAAAACAAACCCTCTTTCCCCCTCTCACACACACACACATACACACACACACAATAGTATCCAATAGTATTACTTAAAACACACTGTATAATGAATGTAGCTGGGAGGAGGGGGTGTTCCATACTGAAAATAACAAACTATTAAATTAAAGCAATGTCAATCACCTAATGTGAAAGGTGCCAGCAGCATGCACAGACATGTGCAGTTAGAGAAACAGCAATGGTAGTTATTATCTAAAATAAATTCTACAATTTCTATAGCAACCTCATCTAAACAATAATCATGCAAGCTTTCTAATAAACGATGATGATAATAATAATAATAATATAATAATAATAATAGTAGTAGTAATTAAAAAATCGTAATAATAGAAAATAAATAAATAAATAATAATAATAATTTTTTCAACTATAGGCAGAAGACCCGAAATTTTGAGGGATGGGGGGGTACTCAATTACATAATATCCTAGTGCTCAACTGATAACCATATCACTGACCCCCAAAAGGATGAAAGGCAAAAATCAATCACAGCGGAATTTGAACTCCAAGTAAAACCAGAAAAAATGCTACAAAGCATTTTGTCCAGTGTGCTAATAATAATAATAATAATAATAACAATAATTATGGTTTCAAATTTTGGCACAAGGCCTGCAATTTTGGGGCGGGGTAAGTCAATTACATTCACCCCAGTGCTCAAGTGGTACTTAGTTTATTGACCTCGAAAGAGTGAAAGGCAAAGTCCACCTTCGTGGAATTTGAACTGGACTGAATAGCATTAAGCATTTTGCCTAGTGTGCCAACGATTCCACCAGATTTCTGTCTCAGCTTGGTATAATAATAATAATAATAATAATTAATAATAATAATAATTAATAATAATAATAATAATAATGGCTTCAAATTTTGACAAAAGTCTACCAATTTTAGGGAAAGATAAGTTGATAACATTGACCCCAGTGCATGACTGTTACTTATTTTATCAACTCTGAAAGGATGAAAGGCAGAATTTGAACTCAAAGCGTGAAGACAGATGGAATTCCGCAAAACATTTTGTGCAGCATACTAACAATTCTGCTAGCTCACTGCCTTTCTTAATAATAGTTTCAAATTTTGGCACAAGGCTAGCAAGTTCAGAGGAGGGGTAAGTTGATCGTATTGCCCCAGTACTCAAATAGCAGTTATTTTATTGACCCCAAAAGGGGCATTTGAACTCAGAATGTAGAAATGCTTAGAAACATTTCATCTGGTGTGCAAACAATTCCGCTAGTTTGCCGCCCCGACTGCCTTTCTTAATAATGATGATAATAATTATAATAATCCTTTCTACTAAAGGCACAAGGCTTGACATTTTGGGGAAGAGGACCAGACGATTAACATCGATCCCCAGTGTTTCACTGGTACTTAATTTATTGCCCCCAATAGGATGAAAGGCAAAACCGGCCTTGGCAGAAATTGAACTCAGAACGTAAAACCAGACGAAATACCACTAATATTTTGCCAGGCATGCTAACAGTTCTGTCAGCTAGCCACCTTAATAATAAGTATAATAATATTAATAATTATAATATTTATATATATATATATATAATATATATATATATATATATATATTTCTCCTGTTTACCTAAATGATCAAGTTGTTTTGGGCAGTGATACAAAAGAATTCTTTTTGTACAAAGCAAGATCTCTTGACTTGTGCCACAATAATACACACCCTGCAATATGGTTGGTGAACAAGTAGAGAAGGTTTAGGAAGGAGAGGTCTCTTTAGTCCTGTTTCATCAAGGACACAAGCTCTCAAGTGCTGAAGCAATGAGTATTCTTTATAGAGGTTGTTGAATAATGTTGAGGGTTAAAACATTTTAAGTATATTCTTAGCAAGAACATGACAATTTCTTTGGTGCTGGTGCCACAATAAAATTTACACAGGACACACTGTAAAATTGTTGATGTTAGGAATAGCATTCAACCACAGATACCAAGCCAAAGATGAAACATTCAAGTATTACCCTCACAGATGGGTGGAAGGACATGTGGGCAGTCATTATTATCACTATCATTTAAAGTCCATCTTCCATGCCAGCATGGGTTTAACAGAAGCTGGCAAGCCAGAGGATTGCGCCAAGCTCCACTGTTTGTTTTGGCAAGGCCTTTACAGCTGTATGTCCTTCCTAACACCAACCACTTTCCAGAGTGGACTAGGTGGTTTTTACAGCTGGATTCCCTTCCTAATGCCAACCACTTTACAGAGTGGACTGGGTGGTTTTTATGTGATACCAGCAGTGTATCCCAATGCGGAGTGTGACAATTAATTCAATGCATAGAGAACAGACATAATTTACTATGGAAGGCAGAGGGAAAATGTGTTTGTTATGAAGTGTATTCTGGTTTTGGAACATGTACACAACATCGCTATGTCCTAAAAGGTGATGAAAAATTTGGCAACAGAAAGGGCGTTCAACCATAATACACCACCACAGAAAACCCATCCAACTCATGCCAGCATGGAAAAACTGACATAAAACAATTGATGTCAATACATGTGTGTGTGTGTGTGTGTGTGTGTGTGTAATCATTTTCTATACTAGAATGGGTTGGATGGTTTGACAGGAACTGGCAAGCCAGAGGACTGCATCAAGCTTCAATGTCTGCCCCAGAATGGTTTCTAATGCAAGATACACTTCCTCATACCAATCATTCTACAGAGTGTACTGTATGCATTTTACATGGTACTAGCAGAAAGTGAGATCACCAAGTAACTTGCAAGTCAAGACCCCTCAAATGAGGTGGTGGTGGTGATGGCGGTGGTGGTGGGGTTGTTGAGAGAGGTGGCGTTATGCCAGACAATGAGATGTGAAGGTATGATAGAGAGATAGGAACAGGCATCTTGCTGTAGGAGAAATACGTGGTTAGCCCAGTTGGAAGCGAAGGAGGATAGCAGTGAAGATGTGTCAGGCTATTCACACCTACAGTAAGGTGAATAATAAGTGGTATGGGTGGGTAAGTATATACCTGTGAGAGGTGAGTGGCATGCATGCACACACACACAATTTGAATGAAGAAATAATAAATTTCCTGTAAAATATCTGCCTCAGTAAATTCTGTCTGGCCCCATGCAAGCATGGAAAAGAGGGCATTAAGATGATAAGAGCGAGAAAAAAAATTTTTAAGTGAGAAAAAAGAAACATTTAGATATCCCACTTTAAAACAACGCTAAGAATTTGTAGGGGTGGGGTATAAGTCAAGCAAATCAGCCCCACCCTATACTTGACTGGTACTCAGTTTGTTAACTTTGGGAAGACGAGCGGCAAAACTGATCTGAAATCATTTGAACTTGGAATATAAAGGAACAGAATTATATACTGCAAGGACAATTAGTCTATTGTCTGTCTCAGAAAATTAACATTATTTACTTCTTTATTTCTTTGATTTAGGAAAAGGAGATGTGTGGTAAGTGCTCATATATATAATGATGATATAGTAATAATTAAGGAATAGAGATAAATATCAATTGTTAATAAATAATTATTTATAATTCTTAATTCTTTGGAAATATAATTAACGCATGAATGCAATTATCAAACTCTAGATATCTCAGTAGAAATCTTATTATTTTCAAAAATCAAAAATAATTATTTTCTTCATCAAAATCAGGAAAAAAAAAATGAGCAAATAAATTAATTAAATATAACTAAACAAAACTGGTTATATGTAAAACGTTTTAAATCTTTTTTTTAATGAGTAACCAAACTAATTACCTTTAGGTAACGAAGGTGAGGTCTTAGATACCAGGTTGTCCAAATTAACTAGTGCTGCGTTCTCGCCTAGGAAATCTTTGGGTGTTTTCTTCTTATTTTGCTCCTGATCAGGTAAATCTTTACCAACACCAGACATAAGCCAGGGATCTGAAGTTGGTGTTCCTGTTCATTTTAATAGAGAATGCAAAGCAGTTGAAATTTAAAACATGTATCTTTGTACTTTTGGATAAATATATACTGGGAGTGGGAAGAAAATGAAATCATTTTAGATGTTTCTTCTAATTTCTTAACCATCAAGCCAACTAAATATCTATTTGATTCAAACAGCTTAATATTTTGGCCTTTTATCTAAACCAGTGGTTCTCAACCATTTTTTCCCTATGGAACCCTTTGATTCCCATTTTACTCAGGTGGGGGCCTCATTGCTTAAAAAATCCCATTATATTTTTATAATTGAACATTATTAGGAATTGTATTAAAAAAAATTGTAAAAATATTTTGTGTATTGGAGAAGTATAACCAATTAATAGCACGTGAATTTTAGCAACAAATTCTTACATTGGACCCTCAAGGGCCATATGGACCCTGTTTGAGAAACACTGGTCTAAACAATGATTAATATATATGTATATATATATATATATATATATATATATATATATATATAAAAATGTACACATAGCAGTCAAGTATTACAACACCAATGATAACAACAACAACAATAATAATAATAAAAGTAATGATTCTAATATCTACTGCAAATATCATAGGGAGTCAACAATCAGCATGCAGGGTACAGCTTTCCAATATCAAACATCAAACAAAAGAAAAAAATATACACTAGCAACTTACCGCTACCCATAATAAGTTTCCCTCCTCCTGCCGCCTGAGGACCAAATCCATCTAAGGCAGTAGATGTCTCCTCTATGCTCAGGGCAGGAGAAGTACTTGCTTTCCGATTAACCAACATATCGAAGGCGTCATCTATACTACTGGTGCCCATCCCATTAGTTGTGGTCACTGAAGTACCTGTTGAAGTTACGATTAAAGTATTTGGCATTGTGTGTACCGGAGTCTGACCAGTAGCTGGTACCGTGCTAGGTTCCCATGGACTCTGTGGTGTTGTTGCTGGTTGTGGCTGCGAACCTGTGTTGATAACAGTCCAAGGATCTGACTGATGAGAACCTGACAAATTTTCACCTTACACAAATTAACAACGAAGGAGGCACTAAAGTCACCATCATCATCATCATCAACATCACAAATACAACTACAAAAACAACAGCTTTAAATGAACAACATACAAATGAAAATAATGAGCATATCATAAAGACAAAAAGACAGTTACACTTCATGTCAGAAAAACAGACGATGAAGGATGCACTAAAAATTGGCTGACTCCATGGAAAAATAAGCATCACAAAGAAAGAAGAAGAAAAAAACAAAAACTACAGACACCACTTGGTTAATCATGTCAACAAATAACCACATTAACACCAGTGCATAAGACAAATTTCAAGAAATGTAGTGGAAAGTGACAATATAAAACTGCATTGGGAGGGTCTCTTTCACATTTGCAAGCAATGAAAATCATTGAATATTAGAGAAAACAATGGACAAAATATTTACATTTCAAATGCTGTCTTACACAAAAGTGTGTGTATGTGTGTGTGTGTGTGTGTGTATATTTATATATATCTATATATATATGTATGGTAGTATTATAGATATTTTAGCGAGTATAACAATTCCGGCAAATCAACAACAATGATTGTCATATAAAAAGGAAAACATTCTACCAAATGAATTCTACAAGGGGATGTTGAAAAGTTCCTGGTTTTGGGTAATAGAAAATACAGGAGGATCAGTTAATTATGACTTTAATCAACATATTCCTCTCTCAAACTTACATACTTATTGCAGTGGTTCTTCAGTTTTTCTAAGCCCTGTGAAAGAACTTAGAAGGTTGGGCCTCCAACTATACCTTTTGCGATACCCTTAAAGGCAGGAACTTTTCAGTATTCCCTTGTATTAAAACAATTTAACTATTCTCAATATGTGTTCAGAATATTTTTAAAAATGTGTAATTTCCTTTAACATATAAGGCTGTAATTTTAATAATTTTTTTTAAATACTGAAATTGCGAATATATATATAGAGAGAGACACATACATACACACACACACAAACTGCATTTAATTCTATTCATTCTAGAAAATGTATCTTTTAAGATAATATTGAAGTTGCAATGGTTTTTAATTTACAATTATTGGCTAAACAATTTTAACTGAATGATTACATATGAGGATTTGTAACAATAGGCACACAGTATGGAGTCAAATACATATATAAGCATTTTGGGTTTAAATGGAAAGGTTACAATTATGACAAATATCAGCTTAATAAATAGCAAACCATCTGATTACAGATAAGATTCTCCCTAATTATCACATTCTCCCATTTTTCATCAATATATTCTCGCTGCTGTACGTGATTTGAACTGGAGTAATGCATAGCTTTCTTATAGACGTATTACTATGGTTACTTTCTTTTTGCCTTTTATTTGTTTCAGTCCCTAATCTGTGGCACCACCTTTAAGAATTTTTTTTATAATCAAATGGATCAATCTCAATACTTTTCTCCCTTTTTTTTAAAGCCTGATACTTATTCTATTGGCCTGCTAAGCTATGAGGATATAAACACACCAACACTGGTTTAAAACAGTGGTGGGGGACAAACACAGACATCCCCCACCACCACAATCATATAGCTATACAATGGGCTTCTTTCAGTTTCTGTCTACCAAATCCACTCACAAGGCTTTGGCTGGCCCAAGGCTACAATAAAAGACACTTGCCCAAGATGTCATGCAATGGGACTGAACCTTGAACCATATGGTTAGGAAGAAAAAAGCTTCTTATTTCTTTATCGCCCACAAGCTGCCCAGGCTCCATTTGTCTGTTTTGGTATGTTCTCTACAGCTGATGCCCTTCCTAATGCCAACCACTTTACAGAGTGTACTGGTACAGGTACTTTTATGTCAACCAGCACCCATGAGTTCACAACACTAAGATCTCTTGGCTCATAGAGGGATGTAGAGGACTTGCCTATGTTCAAGGATAGCCATGATTTTAGCTTGACATGTCTTCTCAAGCACAGCAACAGAGGTCTCAGGCAGCATCTGAAGATCCTTTCTCACTGCTTCGTCCCACATCTTCCTGGGTCTACCTCCACAATTAGAGACTGGTACTTCTTGATGCAGCTGTTCTCATCCATAGACTAGTATCATTTCACAATAAAGTATAGAATAAAAGTTATTTGTATCTAATGTATTGAAGTATTTTTTACTTGTATGGGGCACTAAATGAAAACCATCAGGCTTAAAGCATTTCTTATATAATATACTTCCAGTAGCACCTTAAAGATCGATAAGAGGTTAATTTCAATCTCAGTGAGACGTTAGTACTTTTAGGCACAGACGTGGCTGTGTGGTTAAGAAGGTTACTTACCAACCACTTGGTTTCAGGTTCATCCTACTGTGTAACATTTTGGGCTTAAAGTCTTCTATTATAGCCCCAGGCTAAACAAAGCCTTGTGAGTGGATTTGGTAGATGGAAACTAAAAGAAGCCCCATCATGTGTACGTGTGCAAGTTGGTGTTTCCTTGTCTTGACTTCACCATAGGATTGTTGTAAATGAGTGTCACAGTCATACAAGCAGTGTCCCTCACTTACCTGAAAACATGTCCAGCCATGGGGGGAAAATGACCTTGTTTGGAAACAAATGAGGGACTTGTGACAGGAAAGTCATCTGGCTATAGAGAATTTGCCTCAGCAAATTCCATCTGACCCATGCAAGTATGGAAAAGTGAACATTAAGATGATGATGATGATTTTTCTTGTAGCAATTTCACATAATTTACATTATTTAATGCCTTCTTACCACTTGACGAGCATGATTATCCCATTTCCTCCTCTTCTGAAATCAGTAAGACTAATTATCCATTGCTGGATTTTCGCAAGATAAACAAAAAATTTAATTCCTTTGTTGTGTGTGATTGTTAGTTTGTTAGTTTAGCAAATAGAAAAGAAATCAAGGGTGTATAACTAGCAACAACAAACAAAATCCACTTCATTATTCTGCAAAAGCAGCAAAACTATGTGATTGTACGTGCTCATCAACTTATATCTGATAATGAAAAATAGACATTCCAGTCTTAAACATTGTGATGCCATTACCAAATTAAAGAAGGCGGAGCCAAACTAGGTTTTTCACTGAGAAACGGTGTTAAATCCATAATGATAGGCTGAAACAGATTTCTCAAAAACAAACACACCTCACCATCATCATTTAAAATCCACATTCTATGCATCAAGCTTCACCACCTATTTTGCCATGGCTTCTACGGTTGGATGTCCTTCCTAATATTGGGTACTAATTTCATGGCACCAGTACTAATGAGGTCATCAGGGGTTAGTTTCTGATCACTTGCTCTCATCTTGGAGTTAAACTGAAACAATCTCCACAACAAGACTAAAGTGTGATCACATATAGAAAATACATTATAGATTGTCGTATAATTCATCTCAGTCAAATCATCCTCACAATGTGTAAATAGCAGAATATTTAGATGAAAGCTCAGGGGTGGGTAGACTTAGGCCAAAAAAAAAAAGGAGCCTCAGAAGCAAGGCTCAACATTATGACAGCCTAGTTCCTGATCCCATTTTCATTTGGGTTTCAACTACAAATAACCTGAAATATGTTTATAATACATTTAACAGACAGCACTGTTGATGCACTGCTTCAACAACAATGATCGGATGTCATTATGCAAAGCAAACAGGAAAATATTTGTGAAAATACCACAAATGCCAGCAATGCAACAGCCATGCAAGGAGTGGATGGGAAGAGAAGCTTCTGTAGTATAAACAGCAATATTATCAAACTGATGATAAAAATTGCTTCGCTAAAACAAGCAACTAATTAATGCTTTATTCTATTTTATATACAGTAATGTAATAAGTTTTATACCTTTTTCTTGTTTCAATCATTGGATTGCTGACATGTGTTAGGACTACTTTGAAAGGGTTTAGTCAAACAAACAGAGGCCTGTATTTATGTTTATTTTTTAAAGTCTAGTACTTGGTCTCTTGTTTATTTTATATAATTTTTTTCCTTTGCCAAACAGCTAAGTTCATCATCATCATTTAATGTCTGTTGTCCATGCTGGCAAACTGGGGAGTTGTCCAGACCCCAGTCTGATCTGGCATGATTTCTACGGTTGGATGCCCTTTCCTAATGCCAACCACTTTACAAAGTGTGCTGGGTGCTTTTACGTGACACTGCACGTAAGTTATGGCGACAAAAACAAACCAACACTCGTTATTAAGTAAAAGTGGTGAAGGACAGACCCTCTCCCCATACACATAGTTCAGTCTACCAAATTAGTTGCACATAAATTCTGTCTACCAATTTCACTCACAAGGAAATAGTTGGCCCAGGGCTATAGCAGAGAACACTTGCCCAAAATGCCATTCAGTAAAACAGCCCAAAACCACGATTGCAAAACAAGCTTTTAACCACACAGCCATGCCGACATCTACATCATCATCATCATTATATAATGTCCATCTTCCATGGGTTGGATGGTTTGACAGAAACAAGGCAAGCCAGAGAACTGCTCTATTGTCTGCTTTGGCATAGTTTATTATGACTGGATGCCCTTCCTAATGCCAACCACTTTACAGAGTGTATTGGGTGCTTTTTATGTGGTACCAACACCAGTTGGGTTGCCAAGTAACTTGCGAAATGAAAACCCCTCAGCTAGGAGAGGGAGTGGAACCAAGGGAAGTGGTTTTGTGACAGCTGAGAGGTTAAAATATAAAAGAGTAATAGAGATGGGTGTCTTACTATAAAGGAGATACTTGGCTACCTCAGTAGGAAAAGAAAGAAGAGTGTAAATCAACTACAGAGTCCCAACTTTGATAGGATATTGCATAACCTTTGAGTATAGGAGTGATCTGTTCTATCCTGCCTTTAGAGTTGTGCTTTTTTCTTTTTTTCTTTGCAAAAATTACTTGATTCAAAATTTATATTTGCCATAAACATGTTCAAGGCAAGTGGCAGAGCTTAACGCATCATTGGAAAGCAGTCACACAGGGCTGTATTTCCATCTCCCTCTGGTAATTATTCTATTTTTAACGCACACTCAAATATAAAGCTATTGTTGATTTGATTTTACAGCATTGTTACTACAGCAGGAATTTGTTCCTAATTGTGGTGCTCATTTACATATACAGATGGACTAGGACAGCCAAGAGATAAGTGTTTGAACTGGAGACACAATGCTGTGTAGGTGTCAGGATATGAGTCACTGACCTCATTGTTGTCTGATACTTTAACTACTCAACCCTCTGCGTGTTAACATCCATGGGATGCAATTATGATTTCCAACAAACAAAAGGTTTGTTCATGAATTAATTGTTCAAAATCAGCTTGAATAAATAACTGAGAGGGAGGATGTGAATACACTTATATCATCATCCATCATTGTTATTTAATTTCCGTTTTCTATGCTGAAATGGGTTGGACAGTTTGATAGAAGCAAGACAGCCGGAGGACTGCATCAGGCTCTAGTCACCTGTTTTGGAACGGTTTTTATGGCTGGATGCCCTTCCTCATGTCCAAACCCCTTCCTAACACCAATATATACCTATGTCTATAAAGTACTCAATCTTTTGTTTAAAGTTTAGAAATTACTAAATAATAATAATAGTTTCAAATTTTGCCACAAAGGCAGCAATTTTGGGGGAGGGGACAAGTCGATTACATTGACCCCAGTGTTCAACTGGTACTTATTTTATCAACCCCTAAAGGATGAAAAGTAAAGTTAACCTCAGCAGAATTTGAACTTGGAATGTAGTGACAGGCGAAATACAGCTAAGCATTTCGTCCAGTATGCTAACAATTCTGCCTGCTTGCTGAAGCTAGAAGGCCTGATTTAGTAGTAGTAATAGATAAAGAGAATTAGGAAGTGTCAGATAATTGACTTTACAGTCCCAAATGATGAGAAAAGTCAATATGTGAGGTATAGAGAAAAACTAGCAAAGTACCAGGATCCAGCAATTGAGTTACAGAGACTATGGAAAGTGTGGGTAAAACGTATCCTTGTAGTTGTAGGTGCATTAGGAACTATCCCTAAAGATCTGAACAGATGGATAGAGGAAATAGGCATAAAATCCAGTTTAGAACAGCTCCAGAAAAAGTGTTATTAGGGACAGCTAAGACACTTAGGAGGGTTCTTGGCATCTAAGGTTAATTGTTGTAGCCTGATGTTAGAAATTTTTCTTTTCCAACAGTCTCATATGTCGAGTGTTTATGAAATAATAATAAATCAGATGATTTGCTAGTACTACAAAATGAAATAGAAACACTTGAACTGTGATATTCAGAATTTAGATTTCACATTAAAACAAACATTTAACACTTTGCATACCATGGAAATTACCAGTGACTCGCCATACTATATTTTTAATAAACCATGGGAGTCACTGGTGATACCTCAGGCTATATTCTTAATCTAGTGTGAGAGTCACTAATGACTCCCAACAGCAAGGTTTCTTTTATGGAGCCTCACATTACTGAGATTCAAAGTACATTATTTGAATTTTACAAAATGTACAAAAACACAGATATCAGAAAGGTATGAGTCACTGTTATCTCCATCATTGCAATGGTGCTCACTATCAAATAATTTTTGTGAGAGGGGAGAGGACTAGTCGATTATATCAACCCCATTGATAATGTGGTAGTTTGTACAGTGAACTAGAACATATGATTAGAAAAAAAAATAATGCATAATTTATAACAAGATTAGATGCCTGTGCAAAAAAACCCACCTGCCTGGTATTCTCTTGGTTATCACAACGAGGGTTCCAGTTGATCCGATCAGCAGAACAGCTTGCTCATTAAATTAATGTGTAAGTGGCTGAGCACTCCACAGACACATGTCCCCTTAAGGTAGTTCTCATGGAAATTCAGCATGACAAAGAATGTGTCATTTTTGCCAGCTGAGTGGACTGGAACTACATAAAATAAAATGTCTTGCTCCAGGAATTGAACTCATGACCTTACGATCGTAAACCGAAGAACTTAACCACTAAGCCACGTGCCTTCGTGCAAAATGGATTTGGTAGGCAAAGTGTTAAATATTCAATTAAATCTAGAATGAGCATGGTTAACGTTATTCTATCACAATGTTTAAAATTAAACGAAAGACTGCGGATAGTAATTGGAATTCTTGAGTGTATAAAAATATACATCGATAGGTGTATATATGTACATACTTATTTCTGTACTTACTTGGAGTAGAAATGGATTGTGGTGTTGACCTTTCAGGACTACTAATTGGTACGCCCCAAGGATCGGTGGTTATTGGTGTCTGAGCACGTGCTTGCAAGTTAGATGAGGGATTCAGTGCCACAGGAGATTCCCATGCAGAGGCTGTCGTCGTGGTCGTTGTCTCTCTTCTACCTGCCCGGGGTGAAGACATACTACTACCAGCACCAGCACCACCCCAAGGATCTGACATAGAAGCTGTTTGTGGCAAGGGAACTCCCCAAGGGTCTGTTGTGGTCCCGTGGTTAGCATTCATTGTTCCCGTTTCAAAACTGTCAGCCAATCTATTCCCACTTTGAGTTCCAGGCTAAAATAGAAAAGTAAAATTTAAAAAATGAAATGCAAATGTGTGTACGAGTCTTGCATATAGGTGTATGACCTGTTAGAAATAATAGCCAAATAGCTGCCTCAAACTCTACATTTTTAACATAAAGTAGCAACTGGCTAAGCTTTTATAAAATTATTTAAAATGAAACCCAATGGATTTAATTTTATTTTTATAATGAAGACAAATTCAAGTTTTCCATGGTAGTGGTGGTAATTATGGTAGTATGAAGAAGACAATATCCTTTTTATGTTTTTTTTTTTGCTTGTTTAGCCATTCAACTGAGGTCATACTGGGGCACCACCTTGACGTAACTATGCATTTTTTTTTTAATCTAGCACTTATTCTATCAGTCTCTGTTACTGAACTGCTACATTACAGAGACAAACTAACATCAGTTGTCAAGTGGTGATGGTGGGGACGACACACACACACACACACACACACACGACTTACAGTTTCCGTCAACTAAATCCTTTCACAGTGCATTGGTTGTCCTGCCATTGTAGTAGAGGACACTTGCCCAGGGTGCCATGTAGTGAGACTGAACTCAAAGCCATATGGTTGCAAAGTGAGCTTCTTAACCACATAACCACGCCTGCACCTACAATTTATTTATTTTTTCTATTGGACTAAAATATTTTTCAAGAAATTTTCAAGTTTAACGCATGACAAGAGGGAACCTGAACTTCTTTTTTTGATGATAAGGTTCAACATTCAAAATAAAACCATTATACTCAAGAAGACCCACACTCCATAGCACACTCGAGATGACCTGTACTCCATAGTGAATTCAAGAAGACCCATACTCCATTGTAGAGAAGAGAAAAGAATCCAAATCTGAGTGAATTCTGCTGAAAGATGTTATTCTCATTGTGGTCAAGAAGCCTGGTTCCAAACCATGTAGTCTTGAGTTCAGTTTTACTGTGTGGAACCTTGGGGATCTTCTACTACAGACCTAAGAGCCTTGTAAGTGAATATAGTAGACAGAAACTGAAGGAAGTCTATCACATATGTGTATGTGCACATGTATGTGATGTGAGTGTCTATATATTGGTGTGTGTGTGTTTGGGTCTTCTTGTCTTGACATTGTGTGGTAGTCGTAAATGAGTGTCACCATCATAAAAGCAATGTCATTCACTACCAATACTCTGTGAAAACATGTCTGGCCATGGGGAAGTATTAGTTTGCCTGGAAAAAGGTAAGGCTTGGCAACAAAGGGCATCCAGTCATTATAAAAGCTCTGCATCAATAAACCCTGTATGATCCACGAAAGAAGGGAAAAGTAGGCAGTAAAACAATGGTGGTGATGCTGACAGTAGGTTTATATGACTAAGACAGCACATTCAGCTGTAGAAATGACCCCAACAGAACTATTCCAGTGTTGCTCACACGGGAAAGGAAAATGGATGCAGAACAGCCCTGTTCTCAAAAGAAATCATCATCATCGTTTAGTGTCCGCTTTCCATGCTGGCATGGGTTGGACGGTTCAACTGGGGTCTGGGGAGCCCGAAGGCTGCACCAGGCCCAGTCAGATCTGGCAATGTTTCTACGGCTGATGCCCTTCCTAATGCCAACCACTCCATGAGTGTAGTGGGTGCCTTTTAGGTGCCACCAGCACAGGTGCCAGACGAGGCTGGCAAACAGCCTCGTCTGGCACCTGTGCCGGTGGCACGTAAAAATATCTATTCCAACACTTGCCTGTGTATTAAGAACCTTGTTTCCTAACCACATGATCCTGAGTTCAGTCTCACTGCGTGGCACCGCAAGTAAGTGTCTTCTGCTATTGCTCCAGGCTGACCTGGATTTGTTAAATGGAAACTGAAAGTAGCACTTGTATATACATCTGCAGATACCTGTGTGTGTGTCTTTGTTGTGTGCTTGTAACTGCCCCCCCACACACACCGCTTGACAACTAGTGCTGGTTTGTTTACGTCCCCGTAACTTAGTGGTTCAGCAAAAAGGGTACGGTAGAATAAGTACCAGGTTTTTAAAAAATGAAAATAAGTACTGGTGGGGGTCGATTTGTCCAACTAAACCTTTTGAGGCAGTGCCCCAGCATGGCCGCAGTCTAATGAGTGAAACGAGTAAAAGAAATGAAAATACAATACTGAAAAACAAAAATTATACTGAACCAATGAGTCCAGTTGGAAAAACCCAACAAACCTCATCACTGTTGTCTTGTTTACTTTGTTCTATTGCCATAGCCAGTTTGATGTCATCGTTTTTCTGTTTTTTAAGTTCTTCTTCGTGTTCTTCTTTACTCATAGCTAATGCTAACTGAAGTTGCAGCTCCTCCTCTCCCAGAGACGACGGACGGGCAGATTCCAGATCTGAAGACAATCTCCGACGCTGAGTAGGAGAATCTGTTAACAGAGAATAACAAGAAGTGGTGAAAATAGATGGGAAGATGAATAAAAGTTCATACACAAATTTTGAGACTCATACAAGTCATTAACGAATAATAGGTACAGGTGTGGCTATGTGGTCAAGAAGTGTGTTTCCCAACTGTATGGTCCTGGACTCAATCCCACTGTGTGGCACCTTGGGCAAGTATCTTCTCCTTTAGCCTCAAGCTAATCAAACCTTAGTGAGTGACACTGAAAGAAGCCTACTTTGTTTGTGTGTACATGTGTATATATGAATACTGTAAATCCTCGAGTATAGTCCGCCCTTGAGTATAATACGCAGGGGATTTTTAGGGGGCTGTACCTCTGAAAAACCTCAACTTTGTGTATAATATGCACCACTTCTCTAACTTGAGTCGTGTGCGATTAAGCCAGCAGCACCTAGTCGAACAAACACTTCCGCGCATGCGTAATACAATAATGGGAATGTAAATATGTTTGCAAATTGTTTTTGTTATACGTTATTCTGTGTTCTGAATACTTTTATTTTAATAAATGTTGCTTACTGCAAGTTATGGATGATTCTTTTATGACTTCATTGTTTTCAGGCTTAGCTTAAGGTATTTTTGCACCCGACATCACAAAATGCGTCTGAATAAACATTGCCGGACAGCAAACAGAGACTCGGACATTGCTTAGAAAATACTTTTCATTTTTAACCTCATATATAGTACTCACTAGGGATTTTGACCTTGAAATTTTGGAAAAAAGTGCAGATTATACTCGAGGATTTATGATATATAAATTGTACATATGAGATGCATTCCAAAAGCTTTGAACTTTTTTTAGGAGAGGCAGTTATGACTGCCTTAGGTTATTGTAATCTTAGTATATCATTACTATACATCTAAAAAGCTGACCTGCCAACTTTTGTCATTCTGGATTGAAGGAAATGGCTATAACAGCACTTTGAACACTCACTATTAAACACTGCCACTATTAAACAGATGCCATGAGGACTGAACCCGGAACCATGTGGTTGAGTGACAAATAACAGAAAATACCATAAAATAAAAAGGTCTAAGTACTGATTGATATACACACATACACAACACAAAATACATTTAAATTCACACACACAAAGAGGTAATTAAGAGGCAAAATGCTAAGTGTTTTTAAGGAGCTTCAGTCACTAACCTCAACTGTACTTCATACCACCCGCACATTTAGATCATACTCATTACTTTAATGTGTCTTAGTCAACGAGGCTGAATCATTAAATACTCTCTCACTTAACAGCTGATTGTCTACGTAATAATATTCTTACATTAAAATATTTCGATTAAATACAAAGAAAGTAATCAAAAAGAAACTCACAGTTTATATACAACCCTAAGATTTAAAAAGAGAAAAATTTAAGTATACCAAATGACAATGTTAGTATGCCAAGATGTAACTGTAGGCACAGCTGTAGGGTGAAGTTTGTTTCTATATTGGAGACCTATGCTGTGTGACTATCTCTCTGATGGTTTCTTTGAGTCAGGCTTCCCTGTAACTAGAAATTTTTTTCATGGAGAATTAGAAATGAAGGATACTGTCTACAAGACTGGTACTCATTAAGAACCATCACTTGAAACCATGAAGGAGACAATAGCACATATACAGGATGGTCAGGTAGTAGATACAGATTGAATGATGTATTTTCAAGGTCTGTTTGTGACTGACTACATTGGCACCTAAAACCAGTCAGCAAAAGTGTGTTACACACTACCACGTTATGTTCACTTACAAGTGATAGCTTTGAGTTTTATTTTACGGTTTTTATTTGTATTTTCTTCTACAGGGGAAACTGGTGTAACCCACTTGCCTTAAGGACAACACAAAATTAATTACTGATATTGAAATAGTTGAGACCTCTGTGTTGTATGCAGAGGTGAGTAATACAATCTGTCTCAGGTAATGTTCCACACAGTCCTTGATTTAAACGTAAACATTAATGAAGGCCTTTCCAAAGGATGTCATTTGAATAAAAGCTTGTCATAATGGATAGGAAATAGAATGTAATACAAAAGCATCATTAAGTGATGAGCCGTCAAATAGCTTCCATCCTCCTACATAGTAGGGGATTTCCTACTAACAAGCCAGTAATGGTAATACATTTACCAATTAGTATCTTCAAATAATCCCAGTTTATGGAGCACTAATGAAGAAACCAAGTACAATACTTAACAAGAATGATACTGAGTGTGCGTTTTAGATAGAGAGAGAGAATGAATAAGTGAAAATGATGGAGAGTGAGAAAGAGAAAGGAGCGAACAAGTGAGCAAAAATAGGAGAGAGAAAATGAGAGATAGACAACAAGTGAGCAATAGTAGAAGAGAGAGAGAGAGAGAGAGAGAGTGAGTGAGTGAGTGAGAAACCATTCAAAGAGAATTTTTGTCTGAAGCCTGCAAAATGGTTAGTCAACTTCCAATTCAAATTTTATCCTAAGAATCTACAAAGAACTGAAATCTCTTGTGTTTTTCTCAGCCTATCAACAAACTTGCAGTTTTGCTTTCAAGTGAAAGCACACCACTTGGCCACTAATTCTACACTATACCAATTTTATAATTTAATTTTTTAAGTTTCTATCAGCAACTTTTAAAGATCCTACAAATTTCTACCTTTCAACTTCAATTCAACTTTGACATCCATATCATCCTTCTCCTTCCTCCGCTTCTTTTCCCTCCAAGCTTTCCAGTCATCACCAAATCCTCCAGGCCCTCTTTCCTCATCACATGACCAAGAAATCTCAGTTGCTTGGCCCTTATCTCATGGCAACAGTTTCCTATTTACTGCAAGGAAATTGTCTATCAATAAACAACTGTAATAACTGAAGAGAATAAATCTTTTACTTTTCTCAATCCATCAGGCAAGTGCTAAGTTGAGATAAATGTTTACTTTTGATAAACTAGTCTACCACAGACAGTTTTCCCTACTTCTAGAAGAAAGTGAATTAAACACAATGAACCAACTAACATTTGTCAATATAATAGTGTTCGCACTGCTTACAGTGAAAACTATACCACTTGCAATACAACTAGAACTTGTCCTTGGAAAGTTAGATTCAATTAGTGGTATAGACACGCTGCTACCAGAAAAAGGATATTGCTTGCAAAATGAACTCCTTAACCACACAGCTATGCCTGTGCATAGTAGCATTGACATTTGTTATGGCTTTCATGACTGGAGGAAGTTATCCTCAGGTTAGAGACCTGGTATAAATGAGTTCAACAAAGTGAATTGTGGATCTTTTCGGTTTGAATGGCAGTTTTTAACATAATTTCTAGGTGAGTAAAAAATTTTAAGCTTTGTATACTGGTAGAATGTGTTTATAAAACATCTATTTCTCTTGGCTTTATTGAGAAAATTCTATAGTTTGTAAGATATTTGTTGTTTTTTTTTCTTCAATTTCTGCAATTTCAACCAATTACTGACGTCCATTGAGGTAAAAAACATTCTGTGCCGTATGAATATGTCCCTCGTTTAAGAAACAGATTGGGTTTATTTACATTTGTGAAGAAAAAAAAGATACCCTTCCCCCCACCCCTAACCATAAAACAGATTGAAATGCAATAGATCGATACTAGGGTCATAATTATGGGTGACAATTTCATATTACACCACTAGAAAAAACTGCCGTTCAAACCGAAAAGATCCTGAATTCTAACTAGAGATACCGAGTACCAGATGATGCTGTGAAACCATGTAAGAAAGAATCCAAAGTATTGGTTTTTACTTACTGTCATTGTAACCAGTGGCACCAACATGTGTATCGGAAAAACCTTCATGAGGGAGATTAGGACTGCCAGTTTCATATTGAATCTGAAATTAAAAGCAATAATTTTATTTCAACCAAGAGATGAAAAACAGGATTGCAAATAGTCTGAAATATGGAAGTATTCTCAAGTAAAATTTAGAGAAACTCAAATGGTGAGATTATCAGAAACTGAAAAAAAAAAAAAAAGGAACTTCTAAATCCTCGCTGTAGTCATGACAACCCTGTTATGAAACAACATTGCATAATAATTTTTTTTCATTTTTTTTTTCAAAATTCCATCAGTTTAACTTTACCTATAATTTAGGCAATGCAACAACTGTTTAAAAATTTAAACCTTAGAAAATAATAGTGAAGCTAAAAATCAATACTGTTACAGAATGATAAAGTTATAAGGAAACAGGAAGCAAACACTAAATAGGTTATTGTGAGATATTTACAAAGATAATGGTTAAGAATCTAGCCATGAGCTATGTCTTACAGCTGAAATGTTTTCTTGGGGTTCTGCTCCAGCAAAAGAGGCTGAAAAGCACTGCATTAAAGTAATGAGTATGATCTAAAGAGGCGGGTGATATGAAGTACAAATGAGGTTAGTGATTGAGACTCCTTAAAAACACTGAGATTATTTACTCACTTGGGATCAAGTGGTGGTTGGTATCAGAAAGGGCATCTAGCTGTAGAACAGGTGTGTCCCGCTGTGCTCTCAATTGAGCCATGCATGCATAAAAATGTAGACCCTTAAATAATGATTTGCTCTATTTTGAAATCATCAAATCAAAACAGAAATGACAAAAAGTAAAAACCAAATTTACACATTGGAATGCAAATTTACCTGTAAAAATTAATGTAGTTGAGAATTTGTAGACATAAGCAACCCATTTAACTACAGGAACATATGGGAAATAAAAATGAGTGGTTGGGGTTATCAACTATAAACCATCTTAGAAATACATATAAACCAAATACAAAAGTCGTAAATTTTCTTTGACTAAATTGTTTTGTCATCATCATTATTTAAGGGTCTACATTTTTATGCATGCATCGCTCAATTGAGAGCACAGCGGGACACACCTGTTCTACAGCTAGATGCCCTTTCTAATACCACCCACCACTTGATCCCAAGTGAGTAAATAATCTCAGTGCTTTTAAGGAGCTTCAGTCACTAACCTCATTTGTACTTCATATCACCTGCACCTTTAGATCATACTCATTACTTTAATGCAGTGCTTTTCAATCTTTTTGCTGGAGCGGAACCCCAAGAAAACATTTCACTGGCTCGAGGAACCCCTATGCAATAATTTAATTGTCTTATGCACACATATCTGCACAGGAGAATTAAAAATTACTGTCGATTTTAGCATTTTTGTAACTTCTTGTGGAGCCCCTGGACTGTACTGGCAGAACCCTGGTTGAAAGCCACTGCTTCAATGTGTCTTAGTCAACGAGGCTGAATCCTTAAATACTCACTCCCTTAACAGCTGTTTGTCTACGTAATAATATTCTTACATTAAAATATCTGGATTAAATAAAAAGAGAGTAATCAAAAAGAAACTCAGTTTATATACAGCCCTAAGGTTTAAAAAGAGAAAAATAAGTATACCAAATGACATTGTTAGTATGCCAAGATATAACTGTAGACAACACTGTTATGCAGAGAACTGGCAACAAACAACACTATTTGAATATGGCTTTTATTTACACAAAGACTGCACGTCTTCATCAAGAAGTCCAGACAGAGTGGACAGCAAACAAACAACCATTAGTGAGACCATTGTTTACAACTCTCTCTTTTTCTCTTTTACTTGTTTCAGTCGTTTGACTGCGGCCATGCTGGAGCACCGCCTTTAGTCGAGCAAATCGACCCGGGACTTATTCTTTGTAAGCCCAGTACTTATTCTATCGAACTCTTTTTGCCGAACCGCTAAGTGACGGGGACGTAAACACACCAGCATCAGTTGTCAAGCAATGCTAGGGGGACAAACACAGACACACAAACACATACACACACATATATATATATATATATTCATATATACGACAGGTTTCTTTCAGTTTCCGTCTACCAAATCCACTCACAAGGCATTGGTCGGCCCGGGGCTATAGCAGAAGACACTTGCCCAAGATGCCACGCAGTGGGACTGAACCCGGAACCATGTGGTTGGTTAGCAAGCTACTTACCACACAGCCACTCCTGCGCCTAGTAAACATATGTGAACGTGAAGGGAAATACAAGCTCACTCACACAAACATACACACACCTATGTACTTACTACTTGTACTTGTGGTGGCATTCACCCAAGGTTGGCTGAGCCAGCTCTGATCAACAATACATCCCTTACAAATGCTGACATCCAACAGTCAGCCACAATCTATTTCTTTGCTACCCACACGGGGCTAATCACAGAGGGGACAAACAAGGGCAGACAAACGGATTAAGTCGATTATATCGACCCCAGTGCATAACTGGTACTTATTTAATCGACCCCGAAAGGATGAAAGGCAAAGTCGACCTCGGCGGAATTTGAACTCAAGTCAGCCACAATCGAGGAGGTCCCCACTGGGAGAGCTAGCATGTCGGACAGCACAGTTGCTGTAGCCATAGTCATCGTTTGCTGTCGAGGCATAGAGCTCATATTTGGAGTTTCAGTGGAAATACAAGGTGTGGTCCCCAGTCACATGCATACACACATTGGGATAGCGTGATCTGTAGCAGCCCATCTTGTCAATTGTCAATGACTCCAGAGAATTCACTGACCAAGTGTCACTGTTGATTATTGGAGCAGACATAGCCGAGGTTTGACATATTTACATACTGACGATATATATGTGTATATATATATATATATATATATATATATATATATATATGTGTGTGTATATACATTCAAACATATAAGGGATGGCCATAATAGGACATCCGACTCACTAGACAGAGCAGCTAAACTACAAACCACTAATAGTTGTAATTCTGAAATGGAATTCTGAAATTATGTGTGTGTATATATATATGTGTGTATATATATATGTGTGTGTGTGTGTATATATATATATATAACGGGAAGCTTTATGAAAATAAACAAAAGACGAAGGCAGGTGGAAAACAAACGAACAATTGTATTAGTATGGCGCTCAGGAAATATAAATAAAACAAGTCTTTAACATTTCGAGCCTACGCTCTTCAACAGAAAGATACACAGAGAGAGAAAAACACAGAAAGAAGGAGAGAAAAAAAATGCGTGCAGTAGCTAACGAATCAACATGGCGATATATATATATATATATATACACACACACACACACACACACACACACAACAGACTTCTTTCGGTCTGTCTACCAAATCCACTCACAAGACATCAAATACATCACATGGTTATAGTAAAAACCACTTGACTAAAGTGCTATGGAGCGAGACTAAATATGAAACCATGTGACTGGGAAGTGTGTGCGTGTCTCTCTCTTTGTCTAGATATTGCATGGTAGTTATGGGTGCCACTGTGTTAGAAAAACTGGTATTGGTTCCAATCTTAAATGAAAATATCTCATCGTAGTGAAATTCTAAGTTGCTTGAAAACAGGCGAGGGTTGTCAACATGAAGGGCATCAGGCCATAGAAAATCTACCTCAGCAAAACAAATTTTACCTGACCCATGGAAAAGTGCACATTAAAACAATGACATATATATATATATATATTCGAATCAAATCAAATCAAATCGAACCAAATCAAATAGATGAACATCAATGGAATTTGTATCCTTGTGGTACCAGTGCCGGTGGCACATAAGAAAACCATCTGAACATGACCGTAGCCAGTACCGCAACGACTGGCCTCCGTGCTGAGGGCACGTAACAAACACCATCCGAGCGTGGCCGTCCGCCAGCCTCGCCTGGCACCTGTGTCGGTGACACATAAGAAAACACCATCCGAGCGTGGCCGTCAGCCAGCCTCGTCTGGCACCTGTGTCGGTGGCACATAAAAAAACACCATCCGAGCGTGGCCGTCTGCCAGCCTCGTCTGGCACCTGTGTCGGTGGCACATAAAATCACCCACTACACTCTCGGAGTGGTTGGCGTTAGGAAGGGCATCCAGCTGTAGAAACACTGCCAGATCTGACTGGCCTGGTGCAGCCTTCGGGCTTGCCAGACCCCAGTTGAACCGTCCAACCCATGCTAGCATGGAAAGCGGACGTTAAACGATGATGATGATGATATATATATATATATATATTCTATTATTTGTTTCAGTCATTTGACTGTGGCCATGCTGGAGCACCGCCTTTAGTCGAGCAAATCGACCCGGGACTTATTCTTTGTAAGCCCAGTACTTATTCTATCGGTCTCTTTTGCCGAACCGCTAAGTGACGGGGACGTAAACACACCAGCATCGGTTGTCAAGCAATGCTAGGGGGACAAACACAGACACACAAACACACATATATATATATATATATATATATATATACATATATACGACAGGCTTCTTTCAGTTTCTGTCTACCAAATCCACTCACAAGGCATTGGTCGGCCCGGGGCTATAGCAGAAGACACTTGCCCAAGATGCCACTCAGTGGGACTGAACCCGCAACCATGTGGTTGGTTAGTAAGCTACTTACCACACAGCCACTCCTGCGCCTACATACATATATATGTATGTATACAGAAACGTGTATATTCATGAAATCAATTTTTTAATACCAAATTTCTATTGATACGCATACACACACACACATATATATATATATATATATATATATATATATACATATATACGACAGGCTTCTTTCAGTTTCTGTCTACCAAATCCACTCACAAGGCATTGGTCGGCCCGGGGCTATAGCAGAAGACACTTGCCCAAGATGCCACTCAGTGGGACTGAACCCGCAACCATGTGGTTGGTTAGTAAGCTACTTACCACACAGCCACTCCTGCGCCTACATACATATATATGTATGTATACAGAAACGTGTATATTCATGAAATCAATTTTTTAATACCAAATTTCTATTGATACGCATACACACACACACATATATATATATAAATAAAAGCGTATGTATATATAGACACAAGAGATGTGTGTGTGTGTGTGTGTGTGTGTATATATCATCAATATAAATTTAGTATTAAGAAATAAAATTTCATTTAAAAAAAACCCAGCTCTAGTAAAACATATTACATAATGCTAACTTATATAGCTATTTTTCCATGCCAAACATTTATCAGTTTATTTTATGCTCATTCTTTAATGCAGTCGGCAACACCCATATTAGTTCTCACACAAAAATGCCAGTTTTCTCTAAGTTACAGTGGTGATGAAGATAGGGCGGGAGTGGAGCACAGAATATTCAAAGATAGCATAATGCAGAAGTTCGGTCTGGGCTATTTTCAATGTATTCTACTATACACAAAGAGGGGATTGGATATGGTTACTCTAAAGTGGATTTCATGGTAAACAGAAAGAAGGAAAACTCTCAAATAGATTGATGTAGTCGCCTTTAATGCATGCTGCAAAGAATTGACTCATGAGCTTCAAGTATGATGATTCGTAAGAGGTCAAAAACTAAGAAAGAACCTATCACATGAATGCTTCCGTCAGATCTACTCAAGAAATACCAACAGTCAAATGAAATGAAAATATTTGCATTTGTTTATATTTAACATCCTCTCGTCATCGTGATCATTATAATCATAATCGTTTTAATGTTCACTTTGCAATGCTTGCATGGGTCAGATGGAATTCAGTGAGGCCGATTTTATACAGCTGGGGTGCCTTTCCTGTTATCAACCCTCACCTGTTTGGAAGCAAGGAAATATTTCCCCATGACAGGATAGCTGGAAACAAATGATATTGTTTATATGATGGTGGCGCTTGTTTACAACAACCATGTGCAGTCAAGATAAAAAGATATACACACACACACACGTGTTTTAATTGCATGCTTGTTTTAATTTCCATTTTATCAATTCTACTCACAATGCTTTGTCCAGCCTTGGGCTGAACTAGAAGACTTTTGCTCAAGAAGCCACACAGAGGGCCTGAAAAAGAAACCGTACAGTTGGGAAGGAAACGTTTTTTTGGTCATCCAGGAGTTAAGCTATTTCCTTCCCAACCACTTGGTACTAGGTTCAGTCCTGCTGGATAACAGCTTGGGCAAGTGTCTTCTACAATAGCCCCAAACTATGTGAAAGTATATAAAAACTAATGTATTTTGTAGTGGAAGCACATGGCTTAGTGGTTAAGTTGTTGGATTCATGATTGAAAGATTGTGGTTTCAATACTTGGACTGCGTGATGCATTGTGTTCTTGAGCAAAACACTTCATTTTACATTGTTCCAGTCCACTTAGCTGGCAATTGTGAGTAATCCTGCAACAGGTCAGTGTCCCATCCAGCGGGAAGAAACCAGGAAACCAGCCTTATGAGTCTATATGGGTGGGGGAAGGAATTTTATTCTTTAATGTATTCTCGCAGGTCAGTGTCCCATCCAGCGGGAAGAAACCAGGAAACCAGCCTTATGAGTCTATATGGGTGGGGAAGGAATTTTATCCTTTAATGTATTCTCGCAGGTCAGTGTCCCATCCAGCAGGAAGAAACCAGGAAACCAGCCTTATGAGTCTATATGGGTGGGGAAGGAATTTTATCCTTTAATGTATTCTCGCAGGTCAGTGTCCCATCCAGCGGGAAGAAACCAGGAAACCAGCCTTATGAGTCTATATGGGTGGGGAAGGAATTTTATCCTTTAATGTATTCTCGCAGTCTTCGTTTTGCAAGTTTTAGAAAATAATTATAAAAAAATTAAGACTATCAGTTGACTAAAACCAACTGTATGTGTTTTCTCTCTCTCTCTCTTTATCTCTCTCTCTCTCTCGTATAAATATATATATATATATATATAAATGGATGAATGAATTATCCTTTGTTTACCATTAACATGGAAAATTCAATAAACAGTTACCAGGGTAGCAAGATTCACGCAAGTAACACGGATGAAGCGACCTATTCAAAGGTAGAAACTCCGGGTAAACATGCAGTAATTTGTGTAGTATAAGTAAATAAATGGAGTTGAACGCAGATGTTATTAAAATTCTTTTACTTTCGACATATGTTTCGAAGACAACATTGGTTTTATTCCAAAGGAATAAACGGTGTAAAATGCAATCTTCTCATATATAAGGTACACATTAAGTACAGGACATCACCAACGAGCAAAAAACAAACACACAAGAGATAAGTACAGGACAAAATACCAACAAATACACAATAAGAACAGGACATTAACAACGATTAAAAAATGCATAAACACACAACAAAAGACAATTGTTGTTGAAAGCTCAAAATAAGGGGTAATAAACAGTTGACAACTGAGCAGGAGCTAGACTTCTTTGGTATTTTTTCCCGTACTTGTCTCTTGTTATGTGTTTACGTATTTCCGCACATTGGTGATGTCCTGTACCTAGTGTGTGTCGTTTATTTATTTATAATCGAACACCACACAGCCTTGTCCATAGTAAGTTCTTACATTTATATCTATGCATATATATAAATATATATATATATATATACATACAGAATATAAATAAACAGGTCAAATTTCCCATTTTAATTATTTTCTATTGTTTTACAAACTGAAACGTTTATATTAGAAGCTCCTCATCTTTCTTCTAAAACCAGTGTTATATGTGGTTGTTGTAAAACAAGTTGTTCTTGTTGTAATATACATATACACAATAGTCTTAATCAGTAGGGTTGCCAGGTTAGGCTACAAACACTGAATTATGCTTCTTTTCAGCTCACTTTAAAAAAAATAATAAAAAATTTAGATTGATTGCTACTTAAAAGTTTAAATATTTCAGAAGTCAGAATCCCATGTGCTGGACGGTTTGACTGGAGCTGGAGAGCTGTACCAGGCCCCGGTTGTCTGTTTTGGCATGGTTTCTACGGCTGGATTCCCTTCTCAGTGCCAACCACTTTACAGAGTATACTGGGTGCCCTTTATGTGATGCCAGTACAGGTGCCTCTTGCATAGTGCCGGCATGGGTGCCCTTAACGTGGCACTGGGGTAGATACTCTTTACGAGGCACTGGCACAGATGCTCTGTACATGACACCAGCACAGGTGCTCTGAACATAGCACTGGCATGGGTGTTCTTTATGGGGCACTGGTATGGATATACACACACACACACACACACATATACTACCATCCCACACAGCATTCTCTAACAAACAAACACATTACTCAAGATTTGCAGATGTACACACACACACAATGACCATTTTTACATTCAACTACCTTCAAAAATCAAACTCTCAATCTCTCTCCTACTTCTGGTCAGTTATTTTTTAGCCATGCAATGACACATGCTTTGCTCTGGACTATCTGTTCTTTGCCTCTTTTCCTTTTTCTCTGAACTTTTTCTATTATTTTCCCATCTAATGCTCTCACTGGCCATCAGTCCATATTCACTGTGTATGTCCAGCTGACTTTTGTGGCTTTTTTCCTGTTTTTGTTGTTGGATTTGCCTATATGGTATATATGTATGTGCTCACGTGTATCTGTTTGTCCTCTACTATTCCTTGACAACTGGTATCAGTTTGTGTATGTCATTATAACTTAGTGGTTCAGCAAAGAAATCGATAGAATAAGTACCAAACTTTAAAAAAAAGTTGCTGGTGTTAATTTAATTAAACCCACTAATGTAATGTCCCAGCATGGCCACAGTCCAATGACTGAAGCAAGTAATTCTTTTTTCTGTGTTTCTTGGCCTTTTAGCATTCACATTTTGAATTAATCTTGCAGCCTTGAGATTTTGGTGAGGTAACTTAATTTTCAGAAGGATATTGTAGGGATGTGTGAGAAGCCAGATCTGGCCATTTTGAACTTAAAATAAGTAGAATATTTGACCTGGATATGGTCAGTTGAAATACTAAAGAGTTAAATTCATTAAAAAATTTATAAGCAAAAATTTTCATTTTGAGCTTTCTAACATTGTTATTTTTAAGAAACTGATCTGGCATATCCTGCCTGTTAACTTCCTTCAGACCACAAGTATTCAAATATCTAGAACCACCATTATTTGTACTCCAGATATACCTCACTTCACAGCATTGGATTTTTTACATTGTACAATCCATTATGCAGCTGTTAGTCGTAGCTGAGTGACAACAGTGAGATTGCATGACAATTACTGCATATACTTTTTTTTTTTACATTTTTAATTGAGGAAGAAAAGTAACCATCCCAAATATGGTTCATATTTGAACATTTCTAAGTCAATGAAAGAAAAATGTGGGAGGGGACGGAATTCTAAACGATAACAGTTAACAGCGGTGTGTGTGTGTGGGTTGGGAAATGTTTAGTGCAAGATTTGAGGAGTGGCAAGGGATCTTTTCGGTTTGAACGGCAGTTTTTAACATAATTTCTAGGTAACTAAAAAATTTTAAACTTTGTATACTGGTAGAATGTGTTTATAAAACATCTTTTCCTCTTGGCTTTATTGAGAAAATTCTATAGTTTGTAAGATATTTGTTATTCTTTTTCTTCAAATTCTGCAATTTCAACCAATCACTGACGTCCATTGAGGTAAAAAACATTCTGTGCCATATGAATATGTCCCTCGTTTAAGAAACAGATTGGGTTTATTTACATTTGTAAAGAAAAAAAGATACCCTTCCCCACTAACCCTAACCAAACCTAACCCTAAAACAGGTTGAAAAGCAATAGATTGATACTAGGGTCATAATTATGGGTGACAATTTCATATGACACTGCTAGAAAAAACTGCTGTTCAAACCGAAAAGATCCGTGGCAAGAGATGAGCAAACTGAGTGGCCAGAGTAGAACAATATGCAACAATGGGGCTGGTTTAAAGGGACAGCAATTATGTAGTAGCAGTAAAAGAGGAACAATGTGCATGTGAGCCACAAGTTGGAGCATACTGAATGCTAACAGAATCTTTATTAATCATCCAAACGTTAAGAGAGGGTGATAAAAATCTAGGAGATTTGCTTTCGAATGTCGGTCTTTTTTTGATGATTGAAGGTCTGGCTGACATGATGATGATCAGGGTGAACTGAGAGTGCTAGGTAAATCTACTACAAAATCTGAACTGAATACATAACAAGTGAATTAATTTGAAAGTTTTGTGAGGTCAGAGATGCTATTGTTTTTCCTACTTCAACCAACTGCATTTGCTCAATAAGCAATTGAGTCATCCATGAACTGGATTGACCAGCCACAGTGAAACAAACTGCATTCAGCCACATCCTGTACGATGCTCTTGGTCATCTTGCAGAATGAGTAATGATCAATGCTTTGTCTTCTATCATTTGCTTGCTGCATGTCTTTACACTGCGGCCATGCTGGAGCACTGCCCTAACGGGTTTTGTTGAACAAACCATTTATATTTAAGCCTGGTACTTTTTCTCTCTACCAAATCCACTCACTAGGCTTTGGTCAGCTTGAAGCTATAGCTGAAGACACTTGCCAAAGATGTTACAGAGTGGGACTGAACCCAAGACCACATGGTTGGAAAACAAACTTCTTACCACTCAGCTACACCTGCACCTGCTTTTGTGTGTGTATGTGTGTGTGTGTATTTGTTGTTCAGTTCAGGTGGCAGAGACAGTGTTTTAAACCTCCTCCTCACCATCCAATGATGTAGTATCAAATTATTCCAAGTGTTGCTAATCAGGTCAGCGGCTTACAGTAAATTCTCATTGTTTTAATGGACTGGAAAAGGTCCAACCAAACAAAAGCCAGTGACACCATCAGGAAACCAATATGAAACATGTGCAAGAGTTAAAAACTAGAACAAATATTTATGTAAATAAATAATAAAACACATAGAGAGGGCTAACTATCTTGTAATAAAAAGCTAACAATTGTAGTTATTTTGAAACAGAAAAACAAATCAAATATTTCAGTTAAAACAGCTTTCATAAGTGACAACAATTTGGCTGAATTTACAAATAAATATGAATTTTTTTTTTTTTAAATTGAAGGTATGATATTCCTAAAATAAATTGGATGGAACAAGTATAACATTTTTATATCCCTTTTCATCAGAGATAAATGAAGCACTTCAATTAGTGTTAGAAGTGGTTGGTCAGTAGACTAGTAACTATTTGTATGCTGTGTCTGAAATAATCCACCACCACCACCACCCAAAAGGATGAAAAGCAAAGTCGACCTCAGCGGAATTTAAACTCAGAATGTGAAGAGAAATGAAATACAGCTACACATTTTTGCCATCTTAATAATAACAGTAATCCTTTCTATAATAGGCACAAGGCCTGAAATTTGGGGGAGGAGGATGGTCAATTACATCGACCCCAGTACTCCACTGGTACTTAATTTATCAACCCCAAAGGATGAAAGATAAACTTGACCTCAGTGGAATTTGAACTGAGAACATAGCGACAGGCAAAATACCGCTAAGTATTTTGTCCAGTATGCTAACAATCCTGCCACATCACTGATGATGATGATAATAATAACTTCAAATTTTGGCACAAAGCTAGAAAGTTCGAGAGAGGGGGCAAGTTGATTACATTGACCCCTATACTCAACTGGTGCTTATTCACAAGATGGTAAAGAAGGTGAAGAATGATTAAATTTTTTTTCCATGTACGGGGCTTAATTTTTGCTGTTAAGGAAGTCGCACTGTCAATTGGATTGACTCCAGGACATTTCTGATGGTATCGAGTTTATCATTTTGCAGAGAACACACATACAATTAAAAAAAATCCAACTCTGGCGCAGGGGTGGCACTGTGGTAAGTAGCTTGTTTACCAACCACATGGTTCCGGGTTCAGTCCCACTGCGTGGCATCTTGGGCAAGTGTCTTCTACTATAGCCTCGGGCCGACCAAAGCCTTGTGAGTGGATTTGGTAGACGGAAACTGAAAGAATCCCGTCGTATATATGTATATATATGTGTGTGTGTGTGTATGTATGTGTGTCTGTGTTAGTCCCCCAGCATTGCTTGACAATTGATGGTGTGTTTATGTCCCCGTCACTTAGCGGTTCGGCAAGAAGGACCAATAGAATAAGTACTGGGCTTACAAAGAATAAGTCCCGGGGTCGAGTTGCTCGATTTAAGGCGGTGCTCCAGCATGGCCGCAGTCATATGACTGAAACAAGTAGAAAAAAAAAAAAAATATGAACTAAGAACAAATAGGTACCAAGCTGGCTGTTGTAAAGTACCTCCATTTCTGCTGTTCTGACAACATTAGTCACCATTAATAATAATGGGTTCTTTATTAAGCAGAAAGCCATTAAGAGACAACAGTAAAAGAGACAAAGAAACTATGGAGTAAAGATATCAGTTCTTTACCAGTTTTACATCCTAACTTCACTTAGACACTTCTATAATTACCAAAGTTTTAGTTTATTTATTTAATTTTATGAAACAGACTTAATCTAAATAAATTATTTCAAATAGGCTGGAGTTTCATTTTCAGTGATAAGTTGATAAGTACTGGAGCTTGAGAAACTAAACAATATGTTCTCTTATTTTTTGATGAAGTTTGACCAAGCAGTTCAGTGTGCTTTATCAAAAATATTAGCTCACCCCACCACATATCAAACTCCCCCCAAAAAAAAGTGAGGTGCAGGAGTGGCTGTGTGGTAAGTAGCTTGTTTACCAACCACATGGTTCCGGGTTCAGTCCCACTGCGTGGCATCTTGGGCAAGTGTCTTCTACTATAGCCTCGGGCCGACCAAAGCCTTGTGAGTGGATTTGGTAGACGGAAACTGAAAGAATCCCGTCGTATATATGTGTGTGTGCGTGTATGTATGTGTGTCTGTGTTAGTCCCCCAGCATTGCTTGACAATTGATGGTGTGTTTATGTCCCCGTCACTTAGCGGTTCGGCAAGAAGGACCAATAGAATAAGTACTGGGCTTACAAAGAATAAGTCCCGGGGTCGAGTTGCTCGATTTAAGGCGGTGCTCCAGCATGGCCGCAGTCATATGACTGAAACAAGTAGAAAAAAATAAAAAAATATGAACTAAGAACAAATAGGTACCAAGCTGGCTGTTGTAAAGTACCTCCATTTCTGCTGTTCTGACAACATTAGTCACCATTAATAATAATGGGTTCTTTATTAAGCAGAAAGCCATTAAGAGACAACAGTAAAAGAGACAAAGAAACTATGGAGTAAAGATATCAGTTCTTTACCAGTTTTACATCCTAACTTCACTTAGACACTTCTATAATTACCAAAGTTTTAGTTTATTTATTTAATTTTATGAAACAGACTTAATCTAAATAAATTATTTCAAATAGGCTGGAGTTTCATTTTCAGTTGATAAGTTGATAAGTACTGGAGCTTGAGAAACTAAACAATATGTTCTCTTATTTTTTGATGAAGTTTGACCAAGCAGTTCAGTGTGCTTTATCAAAAATATTAGCTCACCCCACCACATATCAAACTCCCCCCAAAAAAAAGTGAGGTGCAGGAGTGGCTGTGTGGTAAGTAGCACATGGTTCCGGGTTCAGTCCTACTGCGTGACATCTTGGGCAAGTGTCTTCTGCTATAGCCCCGGGCCGACCAATGCCTTGTGAGTGGATTTGGTAGACAGAAACTGAAAGAAGCCTGTCGTATATAAGTGTGTGTGTATATGTTTGTGTGTCTGTGTTTGTCCCCCTAGCATTGCTTGACAACTGATGCTGGTGTGTTTACGTCCCCGTCACTTAGCGGTTCGGCAAAAGAGACCGATAGAATAAGTACTGGGCTTACAAAGAATAAGTCCCGGGGTCGGGACTTATTCTTGCTCGACTTAAGGCGGTGCTCCAGCATGGCCGCAGTCAAATGACTGAAACAAGTAAAAGAGAGTAAAAGAGTTACACAATTACAACAAGATTCCTATTATGCCAGAGCATGCTCCCCAATAAACTTTGGCAGAGTTTCATGTTAAACGCATCATATCGAATTAAGAATCATCTACTATAGGCATTGGCATGGCTGTGTGGTAAAAAGCTTGCTTCCCAACCACATGGTTCTGGATTCAGTCCTGCTGTGGCACTTTGGCCAACCAAAATCTTGTGAATGGATTTGGTAGATGGAAACTAAAAGAAGCCCATCATGTTTGTGTGTGTGGCTTTGTGTCTGTTTCCCCAACTGCTTGACACCTGGTGTCGATGTATCTACATACCTGTAACTTAGCAGTTCAGCAAAAAAAGCCCAATAAAATAAATCCGAAACTTTAAAAAATTAAAAAAAGGACTGGGGGTCAATTCACTCAATTAATAATTCTTCAAGTGCCCCAGCATGACCGCAGTCTGATGACTGAAACAAGTAAAAGCAGCTTTTTAAGACCTATAATTTTAACGAGCATTCCAATTGTCAAGTTTTGAGTTTGAGTACATGGAAAATCGTAGCCAAAGAGTTTTAAAAAACCAACAAATTACCAGAGATACTATAATATAAACTTGTTGCAGATTCAAGTTTCAATGTTATCATTAGGTGTGTGTGTGTGTGAGTGGTTTCAGCAAAATACTTAAGTGAGTTAACGATACTCTGCATAAATGAATAATAGTAATCAGCCTAACATATACAAATAGCTTGTGTCTCTTAAAATTGCATGGGAAGAAGGAAAATACATAATCAACAGTAAACTGGATTCCATAACCATCACCAACGCCACTGATATTATCAAATTTAATATCTCCATTCTATCTTTGTATATAAAACTAATTGATAGATAAGGAATTAAGTTTATTTAAAATGTTTAATAAAACTAATAAAGAAATATAGAAAATACAGTGGAAGAAATTATAGTGAACTGCCTCCAACTCTTCATTCTCTATAGAATTGTGCCATTCCATAACTCTTCCATGCAAAGCTCATCTCACACAAAGACTGACCTATTTATCCGCTAGAAATACTAGTCAAATTACCTTCAAGTTATTGGTTAAAGGTAACGAAATATCCCCTAAGATGCACTGATCTAATTAATCAGAACCAGTATTAATTTGATTCTTGTTGAGTTCTAGCTCTGAAACGTGCTAGCAATACATATTTTACTGACTATTTCTAAACTGTAGAGGTTCCTTCATGAGCTAGTGAATTGCTAAACGAAACAGTGTTGTGCTGAATAGCTACTTCCTATACAAGATGGATTAGAACATGCAAAAAGTAATTGTCTTCCTAAATTCATCGACCTATAAATTCTCTGCGACTTAGATAAATGGCTGTCTCCTCTTCATCACAACTGATGGCCGACCCAGTCTACTTCCTCGCATCAATTCATCCATCCGGTCCACAGCAACCAACAATTTATGATGTAACAACAGGAAACTTAATTCAGTCTGCAATGCGGAAATCCAAACATTTTTTTTTTTCTTCCTAATTTTGAAAATACTTATCTCGTATACAACTGCAATAATAAACAGAGTCAAGCACTAAGCTTCAGCATTTTCTCCTTGAGTTTTTGTAGTGGTATAATACATCAATGCTGACTAGCTTTCACCTACTTCTGGCAAAAGGGAAGAGAATGATATTCAAACATTTCCTAAGTATGTTAAACATCAGTTAACCAATGAAAAAACACAGACATGGATTTGATAGTTCAAGGTGCAGCCGTGTGGTAAGAAGTTTGCTTCCCAACCATTGGTCTTGGGTTCAGTCCTACTCTGTAGTACACTGGACAAGTGCCTTTATGTTTGCCCACCACCACTACTTGATAATTAGTGTTTAAGTCTCTTTAAGACAGTGCTCCAGCTTGGCTACAGTTTAATAGCTGAAACAAGTAAAGGGTGTACATGTATGTACACACATACAGCCTGTCTACAAAAGGGCACTGGTTGAGCCAGAGTTATAGTAGAAGCCACTTGCTCAGGTTGCCATGCAGTGGAGCCGAACCTGAAACCAGATGGTTGAGAAGCAAACTTCTTAACCACACAGCCATGCCTGTGTGAGATTTTTTTGATGGAGAATAATGTGAAGAAGCATTCAAATTCATGGAGATGTATCGAAGTCAAAGAAGGAAACCAACCCAAAACCTAGAGCAGTTTTATTTTCAATCTTATTACTCTGTCAATTCTGAGAATATAAATGTGTGTATATATATACTGCCTTCCATGCCAAAAAGAACGGAGCAATTGAACACTATGTAGAAATGGTACAGGAAGAGCCTAACAAATACAGACCCAAACTTAATCCGTTTACAACCACCTCAACTATTAATAAGATTAGCAAAGAGAATATGACACAGCAAAAGTAAATAAAGAAACAACCTACTGAATTTGAAAGTAATAAGAGGTGGGGGGAAAAAAAAAACAGAAAATTATTATTGGTTGTCAATGTTTATAATAAATCTAGAAATCTTTGTAACAATTCCACTTTACATCTGATTCAATACCATTAAAACAAAAATTTAAACTGGAAGATAGAAAAGAGTTTTTTTTAAGATTTGATATTGTAGAATTACTTTGAGTCATGCTGCAAAGCAGAAATGTAGACGAAGCTGAGAAAAAGGTAGCACTCGTTACAGCAATGGACCACACCATGAGAACCTCTAAGCAGGCATATGATGTGCTGGAGATAGTAACTAAAATGGCCCTCTAAATACAATCCCAATATGATTTTGAGGAAAAAGGAAAGAAAAGAAAGGATAGGATAGGCACAGACATAGCTGCATGGTTAAGAAGCCTGCTTGGCAACCAAGTGGTTTCAGGTTCAGTCTCTATGTGCAGCTCCTTGGAGAAGTGTCTAATATAGCCTCAGAATGATCTACACCTTGTGAATGAATTTGGTAGACAGAAACTCCGTGGAAGCCCTCTGTAGGTGTATGTGTATGTATACACACATATGTCTTTGTGTCTATGTCACATCTCCCCACCACTTGACAACTTGTGTTGGTTTGTTTATGTCTCCATAACTTAGAGGTTTGGTAAACAAGACTGACAGAGTAAGTATCAGACTTTTAAAAATAAATACTGGATGAATTTGTTTAGCTTAAAACTCTTCAAGTTGGTGCTCCAGCATGACTACAGACCAATGACCGGAACAAGTAAAAGATAAAAAGATACACAGGCTAAGTATAGTCATTTTGTTTTTTCTTCTTTCATTCTTAAAAAGATGAAGCCAATAACAAAAGCGATGCTAAAACACAACAGTCATAGATAATAATCTGATCTATGTGAAGAGTCAAAACGATTTTATACGAAACCAATAAAAGCAACTTTGGAAAATTAGAAATTTCGAATGATGGAAGGAGAAAAAATGTTGACATTACTGATAAGAATGATTCATCAATGCAATAAAGATACCAGCAGCAAAACTGCTTATTGTTCTTCACTCGGGGACTAAATGTTTTCAATGTCGTCAGTTTGTCATGTTATATTTGAAACAAAAGACAAATTAAAATGAAAATGTACACAATGAGTGGTTGGTTCTAATAAATTAGGACAGAACTAACGAGTTAACTTATCAGCCAGATGTATAGTATTTAATTAATTAGTCTCACTAATGCAGCCGCATGAGTCATACTATTTAGATTCTGTAGCATTAGACACACATGGGTAAGAAGAGATTCTTGAAAGAACAGAGTGAAAGACTATAAAACAGCTGCAGTTCTTTTTTGGAATGGTGGGTTTTGAAGAAAAAAAAATGACCATGGGATTGTACCTAGAAAGTTCCCCTCTGAGGCACAAGTCTGGGCAAGGTTGTTTATGGAAGATCAGCAGGCACCCATACATATCAGCCTCCCCTATCTACACCACCAATGTTATCTAAGCGAAAGGCAAAGGCCAATACAGCTTTGCACTATTGATGTCGAAGCTCATTTCTACTGCTCAGTGAACTGGAGCAACGTGAAATAAAGTGTCTAGCTCAAGAACACAACACACAGGTCTGGGAATTGAACTCACTACCTCATGATTGTGAGCCTGATGCTCTGACCACTGACCCACATGCCTTCATATGAAGCAAATAAAGTGTACAAATATTGGGTTAAAAAACACTTAAGATAGAAAACGTCAGAGGTTAGCCATAGGACTTGAGCCCATATCTCCTGTAGCTATGAAAGGTGTTTTACCATTGGACCCAAGCAACCCTTTGGATTTCTCTCTTCATTTTAGAAACTTTATTTGTACCAGGGAAAATTTTATGCTATCATCAAGATGATGTCAAAATTTATAAAATTTCAGCTTTTTCTCTCCAATAGGCACAGACATGGTAAGAAGTTTGTGGTAAGAAATTTGTTTCCCCAACCACATGGTCCCATGTTCAGTCCCACTGCATAGCACCTTGGACAAGTGTCTTCTACTATAGCCCTGGACTGACCAAAATTTTGTGAGTGGATTTGATAGATGGAAACTGAAAGAAGCCCAGTGTGTGTAATATTAACGCAGAATTATGTTAAATCAGTTTTTTTTCTCCAGCATTTGGATCAACTTGACTAACCTCCAGTTTTCAATACATTTCATCACAATAATTATACTTTTACCCCCCCCCCTCCACTCCTAATTAAAAATCCCAACTTCATTTTCACAAGTTGACAGCAATACTTTGTCAGACTATAATGAAAAACATCAAGATAAAAACTAAAAATAACACAAAAATAAAAATTTTAAATATTCTTTTTTTAGTTAAAAATAGAGAGAGAAAAAAAATCAGACTGAATTCTCAACAGCTGGTAGTTTGAAATATTAGAGTTATGAATCAAGTCTAACGAGTACCTTGAAATGACCCTCACCATCGCTTGCTAAAACTAATCTGATATAAATTTCCAATTCTAACTGTTCTGTTTCAGTTGAATTACTCATATTCTTGTAATGGTTATAGATATTACTGGATTGCATATCTTCTACACATAGGCGCAGGCACGGCTGTGTGGTAAGAAATTTGCTTCCCAACTACATGGGTCTGGGTTCGAGTCTCACTGTGTGGCACTTTGGGAAAGTGACTGCTACAATAGTCTCTGGCTGAGGCTAAAGTCTTGTGAGGAGATTTGGTCATGTGTGTATGTTTGTGTGTGTGTGGTTGTCTGTCCTCCACCACTACCTGACAACCAATGCTGGTGTATTCACATCCCAGTAATTAAGCAATTTGGCAAAAGAGACCAATAGCATAAGTTACAAGGCTTTAAAAAACAAAAAAGTGCTGGAGTCTATTGACTGAAACAAGCAAAAGATAAAAGATGGGGAGGAAAAAAAAAAACCTAATCTTATAATTAAGCGCTGACCTAGAAATCTTGGTTTTAAACTCTACAGATAGACACACCATTAATTTGAATGAACACATGCACAAGCATAGGTATCCAGTTTGATGGTCTTATAGTTCTGCTGCCAGTACTCTGCCTTGAATTACTACTTTCTTTTATTGACTCCAAAATGTTGAAAGACATATTTTGAGCTCAGCAGGATTCAAGCTTAGAATGCAAAGAACTGGAACAAATAATGAAAGGCATCCAGTCCAACCTTCTTATAGCTCCACCAATCCACTGCCCCAGATTACATTTTTTATCAATGACTTGTAGGGACATTATATTTCATTATGCAACCATAATATACTACAAAGACTATGGCACCTGGTATGACCCCTGGCTTTTACCAGCTCCTTGTCAAACCATCCAACCTATGCCAGTATGGAAATTAGATGTTGGTGATGATAATGACCGTAGGCAACCCAGCCATAAGCTTCCCATCTATTTTTAGAGGGACACTGAAGCTAAGACCATATTTTTCAATTTGTCCTCCTTTCAAAGACAGCTTTGATTTGAGGGAGATTTGAGTGCTATTTCTAGTAAGGTGAGCAACAACACAGATGGTCCTTCATGGGATGAAGCAATGATTAATAGCTCCATGTGGTACATATGCAGAGTTGTGTAAACTAAACCAGAGAGTTAAAAGTCACCACCCTCCTTCTCTGCTTCTATTTGCAGGAGCATATCACAGTGTCACAGGCAGACTATATATATATATATACATATATATATATATATATATATATATATCCTCAGTCCACTATCAGCTACCAAATTAGCAATCTGTCACTCTTGTAAAATAAATAAATAAATAAATATATAAAAATAAAATTCTTCCTACTATAGACACAAGGCCTAAAATTTGGTGGGTGAATGGGTGGGGGTAGAGGAATACATTAACCTCAGTGTTTGACTGGTATTAATTCTATTGACCCCCAAAAGGATAGGATGAAAGGCACAGTCAACCTCAGCAGAATTTAAACCCAGACTGTAAAGATGAGACAGAATACCAGTAATCATTCTGCTCAGCTAATGATTCTATTAGCTTGCAGCAGCAATAATAATAATAATAATAATAATAATAATAATGATAATGATAATAAATGACTTGCTTCAGTAATTTCCATTGAAGTCTCAATTTGCTGACCTACCCGATCCATTTTATCATGAAACAACGTTTACAACAAGACCTGGAGAGAAAATAACGAATTATACAGAAACAGTTTTTCGACTATATAAAATAATATTTCATCCGAACCTTTCAACAACAACAACAACAACTAGTAGTAGTACTGTTCTGACCTGAAATTAGACTCAATATCAGCTAATTATGCCTTCACAGTGTTCGCGCTCTCTCTCTCTCTCTCCCTGCCCACACCCCACACCTCTTTTTCCACCACCACATCTAGGTGAGTGAGGATGACTAGCAAGTAGTTTTCACAACTTCCTTCCCTTCCAAACTACGTCATTTTAGCATGAGCCAATTTTCACACACACACACACACACACACACACACACTCATCATACTGAAGATGGATATATTTCACTATGCGTATTGGCATGTGTGAAGTTTTGCTCACATGTATGTACGATGGTATGTGTATGTGTTAAGAATATGTGCCGGTGCACGAGTATGCATGATTGTGCAAGTGCACATCTGCAGTAGTGGCTTATATGTATGTATGTGCAAGTGTGCAATTATGCACAGTAAATGTGTGAGTATGCATGCAAGTGTGAAAGTGAAGATACGTAGAAGTGACTATATGAGAATATGTATGTAATTGTGCACACACACGTGTGTGTATGCACATGTGTGCAGGTGTACAAACAAGCCTCGAGAGCTGATTTATGAGTTTATGTGAAGAAGTCTATGGAATCAGTAGCAGCATCAACATCATTTCACTGATCTACACTTTCAAAATTGCTCCAAGTCAATGTTTGAAAAGAAGAAAAGAGGAGAAAAATAAATAAAATAAAAGGAAAATGAAAAAAAAGATAATTCTTTTACAAAGCAGGAGAATTAATGGAATTTAGAATCTGGTAGTTACCCCTAAGATAGCAATTTGAGACATATTAATTTATATATTTGTGTGTGTGTGTGCGTACATCATCATCATCATTCAATATCCGTGTTCCATGGTGGTATGGACTGGATGGTTTGACAGGATTCTATGGGTCCAAGGACTGTATCATGCTCCAGTGTCTGCTTTGGTATGACTGATTTCAACAGCTGGATGCTCTTCCTAACTTTGCAGCATGAACTGGGTGCCTTTTTCTCATGCTGTAAGCATTAGTGAGGTCGTCATGCAACTTGCAAGCCTCCAAAACCCAAGGAGGAAGCTTTATGCTAGGAGATGAGGAGTTAAAGAGTGTGTGTGTGTTACAGAAAATAGAGAAAATCTTGAATGCAGAATGGCTGTGAAAACACCTTAGAAGATTGGGTAAATGCTCTTAGAAGACAGTGAAAGTGGCCAGCAAGCCATTACAGAAAAATCTGTCATCTCTAATTCTGGCTGAGTGCTCTGTATGGTTAAGCTAAGTAAATTCTGACAACAGATACCGGCTTTTACAACACTAACATAATAGCTTTTGGAATGTAAGAACATTTTTATAATGTGTCTGTGTCTATTACATCTAAACAAGAAGTGAGTAAGGTTGGTTTTTCAACAAGAGGAGGGAAACATGACCGATTAGTGAATACAAGAGGGGCACTGGGCTGCAGAAAATCTGCCTCAACAAATTCCAACTGACCCATGCAAACATGGAAAAATGGATGTTCATTAGAGGAAATATATTGTTACACTGGAAAAATGATGATGATATACGAGATGAATAGATGGTTAGTGGACAGAATTAAAGCTACTTTTGAATAGTTGAAATATGCTTGATCAATGAATATCAGTGCAGAAAGCTGTTTGAATCAGTGGAATATTTTAGTTGATCAGTGAAAAGAGGGGATCAACTGGTTGTGAATAAACAAATTATGACAAACCAAAGCCAATCAAAGCCTTGTGGTGGATTTGGTAGACAGAAACTGAAAGAAGCTTGCCGTGTGTGTTACTATCTCTGTGCCTTGATGCCAAGTAATAGCTGTAAATGTGTGTCACCATGATGCAAATGGTGCCCATTACCAATATTCTATGAAAACATGTCTGGTCATGGGGAAATAGCACCTTACTTGGAAACAGGTAAGGGTTGGCAACAGGAAGGGCATCAGGCCACAGAAAACCTGCTGCAACAAATTCTGTCTGACCCATTCAAGCATGGAAAAGTGGATGTTAAAACAATGATGATGATAACTTCAGTAAAAGAGAAACACCTGAAGATCGTAGTTGATGAAAGAAAACTATTTAGTGGTGGTCTGCATTAGGAAGAGTCAATTTTGGGGAGAAGGAAAATAATGTAGCATAGAATTTTTTAGCTGTTCATTAGAGGAAATATATTCTTACACTAGCAAAAAAGGTACTACATGAAGTACTAGATTTTACATGACATCCAAGCAACACCGCTTCATATATATATTTCCTGTGACGACTAAAAACCAGATTATTACTGATAACATTCTTCAGAAATGCAAAGAGAGAGAGACAGAGAGACAGAGAAATTTCTGGGTCCTCTTTTCTTTTACAAATTAAATGGAAATTGCTAAAAGGATGAAAAAGAAAAACAGTTTTGTTCTTTTGTAGATTTATGAATATCCATTTAAATAAATAAAAGATGAAATGGTGTACGTATATTTTACACTGAGCTCTCGCAAGATCTCTCAAACAGATTATTTAAAATATACTCATCATTAAGAAGGTTAAACACGTTACTTATCAACCAGTCAGTTGGAGACCACACATGATTTCGTGTTATCATACTGCAAAAATTTGTAACCAGCTTTACTTCACAATCTACTGCAAAGCAGTGTTTTGCGCACACACATACACACACACACAGTGATAATGTCAATAAAAAAAAAACATGTTAAATGTGTCCTAAATGTTGATTATTCTGAAAATTAACTGATATCCCTAGGTTTGCGGGGGAGGGGTGTTGTTTGTTTTTTATTTTTTTTATTTCAAGTTATTCAGGAAGGGAGGGAATAGGCCATTCCCAACTGAGGAAATAGATAGAGTTTTGAAATTCAGCTTGAACATTTGCATGTCAAGGCTTGCAGTAAAAGCATAGGCAGGAAAGAGAATGAAGGGCGAGTTACAGACCTGAGGAGAAAGAATCAAATGAAGCTTTTAGTGTGGTGCTTACAAGTTGAGAAGCAGGGAATATGAGAGGAGCAAGAAAGATGGGTGGTCCAAGGTGGAGAGAATATGCAGTTAGCTAGTTCAGAAGGCAAATTTTCTATGGTTGGATGCCTTTCCTGTTGCCAATTTTCATCTTATTAGTAAATACAATCTTTACACCCCCTCTCTCATTTTTAATATATTCTGCTAAGACACCCAAAGTTCTAATTACTGTTTTTTTGTTTTTATTATTCATCAAGAACAACAGAAGGCAAAAACTTTAAAACTCTCACCAAGTTTCAATACACACACATGGCAGAAGTAAATAGACACCCCATAAAACATTGTTTTATACTTATTTTAACTTGAAACGGTTTGTATTTTTTATTAAACGGATATTTTTATGTTTCAGGTTCTATATGCGACTGTATAATCATGCCACATATAAAACAAGCCTTGGAACTGTCTGAATTTCAAAGAGGCCATATTGTGGAGCAATCTGAAGGTGGACTAATTCAAGTGTGGTCAATGCCAGTTCTGCTTGACTACCCTGCACCCCGCCGCTAGTGGCATATAAAAAGCACCCACCACACTCTTGGAGTGGCTGGCATTAAGAAGGGCATCCAGCTGTAGAAGCCATGCCAGAACAGATTGGAGCCTGGTGCAGCCTCCTGGCTTACCAGTCCTCAGTCAAACCGTCCAACCCATGCCAGCTGGGAAAATGGATGTTAAACAATGATGATGAATTTGAATGTATATATATTTCTTTACTACCCACAAGGGGCTAAACACAGAGGGGACAAACAAGGACAGACAAAGGGATTAAGTCGACTACATCGACCCCAGTGCGTAACTGGTACTTAATTTATCGACCCCGAAAGGATGAAAGGCAAAGTCGACCTCGGCGGAATTTGAACTCGGAACGTAACGACAGACGAAATACGGCTACGAATTTCGCCCGGCGTGCTAACGTTTCTGCCAGCTCGCCGCAATGAATTTGAATGTATATATTCAAATTTAAATAATTATAAGGGTGTCTATTTACTACTGTCATGCCTGTGTATTTTATTTTTATATCGTCATCGTTTAACATCCGTTTTCCATGCTAGCATGGGTTGGACGGTTCAACTGGGGTCTGGGAAGCCAGAAGGCTACACCAGGCCCAGTCTGATCTGGCAGTGTTTCTACAGCTGGATGCCCTTCCTAACGCCAACCACTCCGTGAGTGTAGTGGGTGCTTTTTACGTGCCACCAGCACAGGTGCCAGACAAGGCTGGCAAACAGCCACGATCGGATGGTGCTTTTTATGTGCCATATATATATATATATATATAAATAAATATATATATACATCTCCAAATTTAGGGAATAAAGTAGATAAACTCCAGGCTATATATGTGTCATAACAAGCAAGAACCTTGGTAGTAGTGATAATCCAAACAATGGTTAATCCGCTAGTTACTTGTCAGGTCAAAAATACCTCAGACAAATGAAGGTCAGATTGTCATTAATGGATTTTATGTTAACTCGCAAGAGGTTTGATTGAAAATGCTAATTTTTATTTGCATACATATTAACTCCAGCTGCTATCCATGAGCTATAAAATAACTTTTTACAGCTTATTGAACTTCAATATGGAAAAAATTTACAACCTTCTACATCAATAAACCACTACTGTTCCTGAAAGTTGTTTTTTATACCTTCTGCTCAAAGACTGCTCAAAGGTTACTAACTTCCTACACTTTGATCCTCAGGTCTTACCTTTACTCACACACACACACACATATATATTATATGTTCACCTTTCTGATAAAGAGCTATGCTCAAAACATTAAACTCTCTCTTTTTACCGAGTGTCAAGCTAATATTTCCCCTTTTACATTTTTTTATTCGAATTGTTTGTTTATATATGTATATATATATAAAACTATGATGCTGTTGGTAAAACATGTTCTTTGTCTATCTCCTTATCCTCTTGGAGATTTTGGGTAAAATCATACTAATGTGTCCTTATAATTTAATTAAATTCTATGTCTTTGAGCAGCTGAAGATTGCTCTACATTTTAAATTGATGTAATGAAATGATTGCATTGTTCAATTAAATGGAGTTGCATGAAACGATCGTACTGCATTACCTCTGGATATCTTTGTTGCTTATTTTGATTATATCATGATGATGATGATGATATATATATATATATATATATATATATATATATATATATAATGTTCATTTTCAATGGTGGAACTCAAAGTAGTTAAATCTACAAATAATAGAGTGTTAATACAAGGTGAAAAATTCACTGGATAGAGAAAGTTAAAGGCTATCAAATGGGTTGTTTTCAATCCAGTATTTACATGCTATGTTTCGAAGCTTTATCTACTTCAAGCTCCACCGTTGAAAGCAAATTATTTCATGTCTCTCAAAGTTTCTTAATTCTTACAACATTGATTGTGTGTGTGTGTGTGTGTGTGTGTGTAATGTGTGTGTGTACACGCGCGCACTGGTATATACCAAATAGCTGCATACTTCTCTGCATAAAAGTAACAGCTGTATCTAGTCAGAGACATAACTCATGCAAGCATGAAAAACTGGTATTAATTAAAATAACAATGAATACAACACTAAGTTGAAAAACAACAATATTCTAACAAAGGGGGAAAAAAAATGTAGTTTCAAGCAGTATTAATCCTGTTTGGCTTAGCATGTTTGGTTTGAATGCATCTATGTACTTCAGTTTAGCTTAACACACTAGACAAGGTATGTTTTTAAAAGCAGTTTATATAGGTCTGTAAGAGGGCATTAGAAGCATGTAGAGATAGAGTGGTAAAAATGTCTAGAGAGGTTGATGGGGGTTTCAATTGGGAAACAAACTGACTAATGTTCAGTAAGAAATATATTTAAAACAAAGACAAAAATACTTCTGTAATTGTAATCATCTTTTGTTGTAATAAAAACAAAATGTGCAAGAAGAAATAGAATGTAAATAGTCAGTAACTAAAATAATAGTTCAGATATAACAATGCAACATTGGCAAAAAGTAAACAAGTGTGTTTTCAATAGAGGCATTTAGTCTGATTGTGAAATTAGGTATCAAAACCCTTTTTATAAATAAATAAATATATTAACCATATATATTTATTACCTCCGCCTTAGCAAAGGCAGGGGTATTGTTTTCAGTTGTGTTTGTTTGTTTGTTCATGAACAAGATATCTCAAGAATCGCTGGATGGATTTGGTTGAAACTTTCAGAGATGTTTGACCTCATAACTGGCACAAACTGATTCGATTTTGAGATCGATCCGGTACCAGATGAGGATTCTGGATTATTTTTCTGGTGTTTTTACTTAATTTTTGAGAGCGGTCGGGTTCATTTTTAGTATTCTCATTTGTGAGAACAGTCAACTTTATTTCAGATATTCTTATTTTAAAAACCATCTCTGGCTAATCGTTGAGAGGACGTTGGTGTTGCCTTGGCAGAGGTTTGTGCTCTATGAGTGCTTGTTTATTTATTTATTTAAGTATAATAATTTATTTACTGATTCATAATATATATTATTAATTCCTTCATAATCTACACTCTATTAATATTCTAGTATGCAGTATATTTTAGGTTAGTAGTTGGTGGCCTAGTGAAGGCACACAGCCGAGTGGCTGGGATGTTGCACTCATGATTGTAAAATCAGTAACAATCTCCAGATAGGGTGGTGCTTTGTGTTCTTCAGCAAAAACACAATACTTCATTTAGCATTGCTCCAGTCTGGTCAGCAACCAATAAGTTCTAGCAACAGTTAGAAAGTTAACCCTGCAATGGGCCAGTGTCCTATTCAAGGGAGAGTATTCAGTCACTTATATGCTGTGGAAACTTGATTAAGTTCAGATATTCACAGCCTTTGGGCCTATGACAGATCTTAGTTGGTAGCCAACTGAAGCATTATTACCTTTGAATTTAAAAATAAAAAGTTTCAAATTCAAATCCAGTCTGGTACTATGTACAAATCCAGAAATATGTTACCTGATGGCGACTAGAGAGAAAACCAACCAAAACATAGTGTAGGCATAAATATTAAAGTATTTTACAAACCTAAAGATGAGGTTAATAGTCTGAAAAAATTGGATTGAATTGGAAGGGACTGCCTATGTTCAGACCACTGCAGGATAAAGGCCTCAGCATGTTCTGTCCACCAACCACGGTCTGATGTGAAGGCCATGGATCTGAGCTTGAGATAATATTGCTTTGATGGGCCGGTGCTGCTCTACTGGCTTGACATAGCTTGGCAGAGGGGTGCAGTTTTTATACTCTTACTCAGGAGTAGTTCAATGAATTACATTGTCCCCGATGGAATTTGAAATCAGAACATAAGGACGGATGAAATACTGCTAAGCATATAATAATTGTTGTTTGAAGGCGAATGGCTTAGTGGCAGGGTGGTGCACTCCTCATCACAAGATGGTGGTTTCAATTCCCAGACGAAGCTTGTGTTATGTTCTTGAGCAAAATACTTCATTTCACATTGCTCCACATGACTCAGCTTTGAGTCACCCTGCGTCAGACTGGCATACTGTTCAAGGAGATTTTTATAATGTTAGTCACTTATACACCATGGAAACCCAGTAACTGGCTCTATGAGCCCCAGGCCTCAAGATAGTTATAAATGTTGTCATAAATCTAAATTCTGCTTGATTTGACAGCCGTATGGTATGAGACTAGCTGAACCAGACTAAATTTTAATCCTTGCATAGTACAGTATGTTGCTGACAATTCATCATGCCTCAGACACATTTCAATTTCTTAACATACCAACAATTAGAAGATCTAAATATAATTAATTTAGCTTTAAGTCATTGTCATCCCATATGTTTGAACGTATGTATGTACATCAGTTTAGCCCATAGCTCTAGACCAGGTATATATTTTTAAAAGTAGTTTACATGGGTTTGAAAGGGTCAATTCGAAACCTTCATCCCTCCTGTTCCTAACAGAATACTGGGTGACAAGTTGCCTCCACTGAGTGCAATTTGCTGCAGCTGTTTTCGCATCAGTCCAGATCAATTGCAGTTCCCCTACAACACTGTGGAGAGTACTGTGTTAGTTTTTGGGTGGTCTTCCTCTCCCTCATTTGCACTCAGCCAGTGTGAGAGAGAGACAGTGGGCTATAAATATCTGAAGGCCAACAGGGATTTAATAAATGACTAAGAAACAAACATATAAATGCTAAGAATGAAATATTATATTCAAAATAACCTGGACTAGCTTATGGTGTTGGTGCAACTCTTGGTGCCTTGAAGTCTGGTACTTATACTATTGTCTTTGCTTGCTATACTGCTAACTACAAGACATAAACAAACCAACACCAGTTGTTAAGTGTTAGAGGGGATAAATACAAAGACACATGCACATAGATACATACATGTATACACATATGTATATGTGAGGGGTTCCTTTCAGTTTACATCTACCAAATCCACTCACAAGGCTTTGGTCAGTCCAGAGATGTAGTAGAAAACACTTGCCCAAGGTGCAAAGGAGTGGGACTGAACCTGGAACCATGTGGTTGGGAAGCAAACTTCTTACCACAGAGCCATGGGATTTCATAGATTTACACGCGAAGCAAAGAAAGAAAAATGTGTAGGAGGGTCTAACAACATAGCTACTAAAACACACACATAAACAGAGAAAGTGAAAAGGGCCCCATAATTATTTTTGGGTCACTAGGGTTGCTAAGAAAGATTACATATTTCTGAAATGTGTCAAGGACACTTCAGTCTAATAGAGAGCAACTATGAAATGTGAGTGAAGTGAGATGACTCAACCAAGAACTGAAATATTTCACTACCAACTCTACTACAATGCTCACTCTGGTGGACACATGTGAAGACTTAATTACGCCAACTTTCTCTCATAACTTACGTGACCGCCCTTGCCTTTTTCCATCTATGTTCAGTTATCATAGGCTATTAAAGACAACATTACCTAAAAAAATGTTTTCACTAAACATCTAGATAATAAAGCATAGCAGCAGCATTAAAAAACAGGATTTTATTTCAGAAGTGTTAAGTGAAATCAAAAACGAAAAAAAAAACTGTCCAGCTATAAGCATCAAGTCATCGGTCAAAGCAGTTTTTGTTTTTAGTCTTAGAAAAAAAAAAAAGAAAAAAGGAAAGAGACTAGGTTAGATACACAAATATTATCGTTATCATACAGAAACAAAGGAAAACATTCAGAAACAAGAAGTGTTTTAACAGTAGACCTACACAGCCAGTGATTGCATTTATCTAGACAGAGTAAGTTATTTTTAGCCAAATTCAAATTATTCCAGAAGGATTCTACAGCAGAACTATATGTTTATTTTCTGCCAAGAGAGATAGGAATGTTCCAGTAAAAAAATAAATAAATAAATAAATAAATGAATAAAATCCAGTTACTCATACTTTTTTAAAAATATAATTTTGCTATTGTTGTTGTAATACTAAGCTTCCAAATTGCCAAGTGTATATTGTGTCAACAGACATGACAATTAACTGCCCCTCCCCCATTTTTTTCCCTACAGATTTACAATTTAAAAAGAAAATTAACTATATTTATTTTATTAACTCCTCCATAACAGCAGGATGTTTGACATGACTCAAAAGTAGATTAAGAGCGTGGTTTAGAGGAAAAGCAGCATCATAATCTTTATGCAGGGTTCTGAGATTGGCAGAAGACAAAGCAAAATGTTATCCTCAGATCAGAAATCTAATCTAAATGCTTCCAATAGTCAACTACCCTAAAAGCACCCAAGGTGCCAGATCTTAGTACTAAAGCAAACAACAAATTAAGTTGACCATCCAAGGGCAAGTAGAATCCATATAATAGGCTTCCACAGTTTTTATCAACCCAAATTCACTTAACCCTTTAGTGTTCGCATTATTCTGCCAAAATTAATCCTTTTTTATCCACATTGTTTTGAACTAATCATGCATTATCTTGTAGCGATGAGATTTTGATGAGGTACCTGTAATTTTTAAAACAATATTGTAGGGTTGGTGTGAGAGACCAGATCTAGCTAGTTTGACCATGAAACAGGCAGAATACTTTCAGCCGGATATGGCCAGTTTAAATGCTTATGGGTTAAAGGTTAGAGTCAGCTCAAGACTGTAAAAAAAACTTGCTCCTTATGATTACAAGCAAACTTCTCAGCCCAAAACATATCACTTTATATAAACAAAATTGATCCAAGGGATTTGAATTCAAAATGTTAATGGAAAATACCTAAATACCTAACAATAAGTTAGGCACAGGCTTAGTTATGAAGATAAGAATTTCACAGTTGTGTATGTCAGGACTGGATCCATTGCATGGCATCTTGGACAAGTGTTTCCTATTCTAGCCTCAGGTCAACCAATACTTGTGAGTGAAACTGGTAGACAGAAACTGAGCAAAAGCTTATTAGTGTGTGATTGTGCATGCATGTGTCTGTGTTAGCTTAATAATAATGTTCGTCCTTCGGTTCGAAGATGACCAACTGACATCATCTGATGGAACTGGCGCCATGAGACCGGAGGTGGCTGGTGAGGCCAATCCGGGCAAGGAAGCCCCTCCCACAGGTGGGGCAGAAGTGGGTAGGGGCCGTGCTACTGTGTTAGCTTATGTACTGCAACTTAGCAGGGTGATACTATAGAGAGCTTTAAAATAACAGACTTTAAAAAAAGAAAAAAACTGGAGTTGATATGATCAACAAAGAAATACCTTTCAAAGTGGTGAAACAGGTGAAAGAAAAATAATATTGGTAATTGAACTAACATTATCTTTTCAATTCACAGCATATTTCTAATTAAACTTTTGGTACTCGGTCCATTAAATATGTAAACACTAACTATTGTTTTTATATACAGATGGTGTCACTGAGTAATTTATCTCAATGATTTAAACTTTTTTCAAATATGCGAATTTTCCAGTACATTTAGATAATAATTCTGTCATCACTACTACTTTGGAGAGAACAGTTCTTTACTGAAAGGGTCTAACAAGACCAAAACATGACTGCAGTTGTATCCCACACAAAAAAAAAAAGACAGCTATTCCTCTATACATAATTAGACTTTTGTTGTTCACTATATTAAATATGTTAACCCTAACTTAATAGAAAATCAACAACAGATTACAGCAGTGATTCCCAAAGTGGCCTGTACTGCCCCTCTAGGGGTGGTGGTGGAAGGATCCAGAGAGAGAGGGGTGATAATGAGTTGGCTAAAAGGGGGCGATGGATGTAAAAACAAATTAATGGGTCAATTATGTTAAGTCTTATTTGTGAAATACAGTTGTTTTGAATTTTATTCACTATGTTTGTGGCAGTAAGTGTGGTGGTGGCAGTGTTAGGAATGTGGCATAGGTGCCAAGGGGGTAGCAGCCCCATAAAGTATGGGAACAGCCAGATCCCTGATGGTAGAATCTGAGAAGTATAAAGTTCCAGTGGTAATCTAAGTGGTAGTAAAATGTTTCAGAAGAGGTACCAAAGGCCCAAGAAGAAGGAAGGAGAGGAAATGAAGGTTCAAGAGAGAAGGAAGTTCAGTCAGGTACACTGAAGCAAGTCAGATAAGTTTGAATAAAATTCATTTTATGATGCAGATGTATAGTTTGGGATTGGCTCTAGGTCAACTTTGTTTGAGATCTATGAACAAAGACATTCCACCCATGACCTCGCCTATCGCTTTTATTTATTTTTTTTCGGTATCCAATGAGACTTTTTTTTTCTAATCAAGTTTGTATATTTGACTGGTATTTCTATCATGTCAATCAACTGTGGAGAGATCACTCAATGGCTAAAGAGGACACAGTTTTATATGCACTGGTTGCATAGTAAGCAATGTATAATATCACCAGAATAACTCACAGTAGGGACTTACCCTAACCATTGTCATACATAAAACTATCACAAGAATGTGGTTGGCCACTAAACTAGTTTAGGAAATTTAAGTATGTCAATGTAAGTCTAGAATGCAACAGAATAATAATAATGCTTTCTACAATAGGAAGAAGGCCTGAAATTTTGGAGGAAAATGGCTAGGTGATTACATCAGCCCCAATGCTCAACAGGTACTTATTTTATCAACCCCAAAAGGATGAAGGCAAAGTGGACCTCAGCAGAATTTGAACTCAGAAAACAAAGACACAAAATGCCACTAAGCATTCAGTTGGGCATGCTAACAATTCTGCCAGCTTACTGCCCTAATAATAATAATAATAATAATCCTTTCTACTCTTGGCATAAAGCCTGAAATTTTGGAGGGAGGGGACTAGTTGATTTATTCAACCTCAGTACTCAACTGGTATTTAACTCTGGAAGGATGAAAGGCAAACTTAGGCAGAATTAGAACACACAACATAAAGCCAGAAGAAATGCCAGGAAGGATTTTGTCTGGCATGCTGCCTTAGTAATTATGATCCTTTCTACTATAGACACTAGGCTTGAAATTATAGGGAGAAGTGAGTAGTCAATTACATTGACCCCACTGCTTGACTGGTGCTTATTTCATCAACCCCGGGAGGATGAGAGGCAAAGTCAGCTTCAGCAGAAGTTGAACTCTGAACATAAAGAGGGGAGAAATTCTGCCAAGCAATTTGTCCAGTGTGCTAACAATTCTGCCAGCTTGCTGTTTTAATAATGATTTCAAATTTTTGCATAAGGCCAGCAATTTCAGGGCAGGGTAGTTGATTATATCAACCCCAGTGCTCAACTGTTACTTATTTTATTGATCCTGAAAGGATGACATGCAAAATTGATCCCAGCAGCATCTGAGCACAGTGCTGCCTTTATTACAACAATAAACAAATTTTCTTTTATTATCATATAATAGCTAAAAAGTATTTTTTAGATATTGTCAGGCAAGGTAAAAGAAAGTAAACAATATTATCAATATGAAAACACAGATTAAGAGGTACCACAAACACTAATAGCAACAACAATAAATACTGATATTATTACATACACTGAAGAACAACAACACAGATATGCTACCAACAAAATGGGTGACAACAAAAATATTCCAACCATGTCAGCTTTCAACAATAAAAAAATCACTGAAGTAAACTCTTGGCTTGTTACATGGTTCATAATCAAAGCCTGGATTTTAAGGTTATCAGGTGTTTTCATTCTTTTCATACCAACCTCTCCCTTGTTCTATAATACAACCTCTCCATTTTAAAGTGATCTAACAACCTGTAAAAATTTCATGTTAATTTTTGCTCCAAACTCCAACTTAATAACGAACGACAAAGTGATTTTACTAAATTCCTCGTTACTTTCAATATTAACTGAAACAAAGGCAGCATATTTGCAAAAATAATGTAACAAAAGGGTTAAGATGAAAATTACAAAACAGATCATTCCATGAAAAAAGAGAGGCTTTAAACATGCAGAAGTCACATAAGTAAATATTAATTTCAAACAGGAATATAATTATTTAGATTCCATTCTTTTTAAATAAAAAAAAAACTCATTATTATAGAAGTGAGAATGCTAAATAATTTCAGTGTATTATACCAAGAGCACCAATTAAAAGCTTTTACCTTTTAGCATTCAGATTATTTTGTCAAAGGTAATGCTTATTTATTCACATTGTTTTGAATTAATCATGCATTATCTTGGAGCTTTGAGACTTCAAAGATGTGATCATTTATTTTTAGAATGATATTGTAGGGTATGTATGAGAGGCCATAGCTGGCTGGTTTGATCATAAAATGGCTAGAATATTTGGGCCTGATATGGCCAGTTTAAATGCTAATGAATTAACTGTAGAAGGATTTTTTTTTTTGTTTTGTTAAATCAAAAGATCATCTCAAATTCAAATTCCAACATTTTGACAGTAATCTGAATGCTAAAGGATTAAGAAGGAAACTCTAAAATCTAATTTACTTAAAATTCATATATCTCATCTCACTGCAAAATTTAGAGATTTGCAATGTGGTTTCATTTTTGAGAACACTACTTAAAAGCATCTTAATAGCTTGACTGTGTGTTTCAAAAGTAATGCAAGAGCATACATAAAAAAAAACAGAAGTCTCCTGAATGGTTGTGAAACTCTTCTGTAATACCTAGGTCAAACTCTTTCAAGAAATACAATTATACAATTGTTTCTGTAACCAACAAAAGCTGCTGCTCCTATCTACATTATTGCTTGGACTGCCAAATCTCCCAACTGTAAGCCATCTTTAAATGAGAGTTGACACTTCAGTTCAACATATTCACAATAAAAATAGGATGTACCTAGCCTGAGCACCATTTTACAATGCTTAAAGTAGATACCACATAATACGCAAAGTGATAAGTATCTAAATTACTCATTGTTAGAAAGAAAAAAAAAAGATCTTATCCACATTAACTGTCACCAGAAAGTGGTGGCCAGTAAGTAATTTTAATATGTCAATGTGATACGAATCTAGAATGCAGTGGAAAAAAAAGCAGCAGTCATTTTCTTTTATCATCACACAAACGAGGAGAGATTACAAGGACAAACCAGAAAATGTGTGAAAGTTTAGGCAAAAATCAGATGAGAAGAAAAATATTATGCCATACACTGTGCTGTATTTGATGGTATATAAGATGCACCTTTTTCCCAAAAAGGCCTCAGAATATCATCACAGACCTTATATGCAAAATCGCACACTCGTTTACAGCTGAGTGAAAACAGAGCCACATGAAATCTTTCGCTCAAAATCACAATGTACCACCCAGTCTGGGAATCCAAACCATGGTCTTGCAATTAAGAATGCTACACCCTAACCACTAGACCTAGTAATGTGTCTGGCAACCAGACAGCACTGAATTCACAATATTCTGCCTAAACAGGTCACAAGTCCATCACAGGCCTAATCATTTGCAGCCGAGGAGACGAGAGCAACGATGAAACATTTTGCTCAAAATCACAATACATAACCTGGTCTGAGAATCGAAACCACGATCATGCAGTCATGAATGCAACACTCCAAAACAACTAGGCCACGCTCCTGGTAACCAGGTGAAAATCACCTCTCACAAGCCTCTTTCTACTGGCAAGTAAAGATAAAATGTGCATACTTACTATGTCATATAAATAACAAATAAATAGAAAATACAACCCTGCTTTCTATAAATTACATAAATTAAATACTCAGCAAAATACTTCATGTTCACTCCTCTTACTTTAAATCTTTATAACAGGTTTTTCCACTGAGTCCCATGCTCACTTGTTAATTAACTGTCTATACTCTTATTATACACAATACGATTTCATCTTTAGTTCTATGTGTTAAAATCTGTCATTTTTAATTTGAGTTAAAAGACATTCTTTGGTTTCCCTGTGATAAAAGTAGATGTGCAGTGAATGCATAAATATAATTATTAATTACTAGATTACTTTATGCTACTAACCTTTTGTGCATGTATTAATAATTGTACACATTTGATTTTTTTTTCTTTCTTTTTAGTATATGTTGGTTGGAAAACATGTAAGAGTTAATTTATCTTGCAGATTAAATCATAGCCCAATTCACTTAGTATTACCAGAACATTTAATACTAAGTCTTAAAACAGGGTAAGTGTGGCAATATTGTTAGAGTGTCAGACAAAAAGAAAGAAAACGTTATTTAGCTGCTCTACATTCTGAGTTCAAACCCCACAGAGGTTAAACCTCGCTTTTCATCTGTCTAATAAAAGTGCTACTCAAGTACTGGAGTTGGTTGGACCTCACTGTACTGATAATTTAACTTGGTTCCCAAGTTTCAAGTGCACAAGCACAGAACTGAATATACTTGGTTCTCGTGTCTCAAGTGCACATACATGGAACTAAGTATACTTGGTTCCCATGCAGTAAGGGTTAATTTTCCTATGAAGCATCCTAAGGGTGAATGAAATAGGAAAATAGATTTTATAAATATTAATTGCTGATAGGGATACTGCATTTCATTTTGCAACCATAAAAACATCAATGGAAATTGTAGCTGTGATACCAGTGTCGGTGGCACATAAGAGAACCATCCGAATGTGGCCGTTGCCAGCGCCACCACAACTGGCTTCTGTGCCGGTGGCACGTAAAAAGCACCATCCAATCGTGGCCGTTTGCCAGCCTCGTCTGGCACCTGTGCCAGTGGCACGTAAAAAGCACCCACTACACTCATGGAGTGGTTGGTGTTAGGAAGGGCATCAGCCGTAGAAACATTGCCAGATCAGACTGGGCCTGGTGCAGCCTTCTGGCTTCCCAGACCCCAGTTGCACCGTCCAACCCATGCCAGCATGGAAAGCAGACGCTAAACGATGATGAATATACTACCAAGTACTGTGCCCTACTTTTGTGTTAGTGTGGAGCAATCACTTGTAAGTTACCTCAACAGGTTTTCTATAGAATTTAGAGCCAACACTGCAAGTTACATCATTTCAATACAAATACATCTACGTAGAAAAATGTGATTGAACATAGAAAATATAGATAATGGTTGTGTATGTATATTTTAGGAATTATTGCTCCTTCCTCAGCACCACATTACCATAATTTTCCATCTTTGATTGCATTGTTTACACAGACATATTTGTATATGAAATGATGTAACTTTCGGTACTGGATCGAAATTCCATAGATAACCTATAGAGATAGCTTAAGAGATTTAACAGAAGACAGATTTAAATGTCATTGTCTCTAGAATATGACGAAATGCCTGGAGTCGATATGAATTTTTATGCTGATGCATATTTCTATTCCAGGTTGGTTTCTGTGTAACTTTACTAACACAAGGTTTCGGTCTGAAGTGACTTTGTGTAGCTCCAGTGTCACTGTATTACAAAAACACTAGATGGTGTTACAGTAAAAACATGTAACAAGAAAAAAGGCTATTTTTAATGCTACATGTGGTCCACACTACTACATGGTGCAGAGAAACATGGGCATTTGATAAATGCTCTGATAAAGCTTTTGAAATGTGGCTGCATAGAAGAATGTTAAGCTCCCACGTATTAACCCTTTAGTGTTCGCATTATTCTGCCAAAATTAATCCTTTTTTATCCACATTGTTTCGAACTAATCATGCATTATCTTGTAGCTATGAGATTTTGATGAGGTAGCTGTTAATTTTTAAGATGATATTGTAGGGTTGGTGTGAGAGACCAGATCTGGCCAGTTTGAACATAAAACAGATAGAATACTTTTGGCCGGATATGGCCGGTTTAAATGCTAAAGGGTTAAAGATGGAAGCGAAAGCACTTTGTTAATGTATTAAGAATAAAGATTATTACTACAAGGTAAGATAAATGGCAAACACTCAAGAGGAAGACCTAGAAAGAACTGGTTTGATAAACGTCAAGGACTGGACTAAATTACTGTAACCTGGTGAAGGACATTGATGAAAACGCTGACAAACTAGAAGTTTTTGAAATGTTGACATAGAAAAGAATGTCAAACGAGCGAGAAGAAACAGATCATTACTTTCAATTATTAAAAGAAAAGAAAGCTAAAGTACTTTGAGAAGTAAAAACCATTACTAAAGGGAAAGACAGATGGCAAACGCTCAAAAGGAAGATCTAAAACAAACTGGTTTGATAACATCAAGGACTGGACAAACCTATCATATGGTGAATGTGTAAGAATGGGGATCCTTGGTATTGAACCTGCCATGGGTAGATGACACCTAATGATGAGGATGTTGTTCTTGGATTTTTCCAACTGAGGCAAACTGATAATTTGGATGAGTGGATTTGGAGAGGGTTAGTCATTCCTGGATTAAACATAGCTTAGAACCTTAATTTAATTTTAAACTGGTTTCATTAATAAAACATAATCTGTACAGGAATAAGATTAGTGTATTGATGCTGATACACTGAATGTTGATTCTGATAATTGACACTCAAAATATTTCTCACCCCTTCCTCCCCTATAATAGTAACTTCTTTTAAAAAAGAAAAAAAAATTTATCATGAAGAATTTTGAGAGTCTCTTAAAATATACAGAAAGAAAAGAATATTTTATGAAATGGATGCAAAAATGCATTGTGAGGAAATATTTTAAGAACTTTCAAGAGAAATTCATGCAACAGATATATAAGATACACATATATACATAAAACAAATTTACTTTCTCTCATTCTAGATAGAGAAACAATGATATGCGACAATAGAATGAAGGAATACAAGAATAGGGATCTTGTTAGATGTTTTCATATCATCCTAAAATTTCTGCTGATATATAAAGAAAGTCATCATCATCATCATTTAACGTCCGCTTTCCATGCTAGCATGGGTTATATATATATATATATATATATATATTCTTTGTTTTACTAGTTTCATCAACTCAAGTTCTTGTTCCAGTCTGGTACTCATTTCATTATTCTCTATTTGTCAAACTGTTAAATCACATAAGGACATAAAGTGACCCAATATAAAGAAGTTTTTTTGTTTTGTTTTTCAGACCCATGTAAACATAAACACAAGCAAGGATACACACACGTGCACACAACAGGTTTCTGCACAATTTCCAGATACAAAATTTCAACCACAAGGTATTGGTCAATCTGAAACCATAGCAGAAGACACTTGCCTAAAGTACTACACTGTAGGATTGAAACCAGAATAGGTTCACAAACAGAACTTCTTCCTACTCAGCATTCCTGTGTTTATGTATGCATATATATATATATATATATATATATATATGTATTCATTCATATGTGTAAAGCTATATTTAACATGTTCAAGTAGATTCAGACATAATAAGACCTTCCACTGCAGAAATAGTCCTGGGAGAAAATTCTCCTCCTCCTCCTGCGTGAAAACTCATTAGGGGCAGTGAATGGTGTCACTACATTGTAGGATTTCATGCATCTCTGAGTCCCTTTGCTCTATCACCAAACTAATGATCCAATGACATCGTCCACAGCCCAAAAATGTACTTCCACACATGTTGAGAAGAATTTTCTCCTGTGACCATTTCCAAAGCAGATGGTCTTTTCATAACCAAAGGGACTGGGACATTTTAAATATGATTACACAAATATAATTTATTCAACCCCACTTCATACAACAATTTATATAAATAACATGGAGTAGACGAAACGGAGGCAGCTGAAGAAGGGGAATTTTCCTTGTGTTGTATGTCTTGTACCCTGTTTTTCCATTGTTTAAAAAAATGTCTGTTTCCATGGTTCTGTTTTTGTGTTTTCGTTTCTCATTGTGTTCGACATTTTTTTGGTGTCCTGTACCTATATATGCATGTATATATACATATAGATGTAGGTACGTACATATATGTATGTATATATGCATGTTTTATTTATTATTTTGTTATATATATATATATATATATATAATCATCATCAGTTAGTGTCCGCTTTCCATGCTAGCATGAGTTGGACGATTTAACTGCGAACTGGTGAACCAGATGGCAGCACCAGGCTCCAATATATAACACACACACACACACACACACAAATATACAAGATTATATATAAATTAAAAAAAGAATTGTTATTTATATTATAAAAACTGTGAAATGGAATAAAGTTAGAGACTGAAATACATTTTAAAATGTTGCAATTCCCAATGAAACATGCTTATCTTTTGGCTATGTAAATTGACGACAACATGCAGTGGCCACAGACATATAAGTCACAACAAAAGCAATATAACAAATACCTAGATACACCAAAAATATATATACATATAACTAATTACTGACCAATAGACCAGAGAAATACCAAGCAGACAGGCAGACTACTAAAACGAAGTTTATTTACCCTATCTTTGTCATCGGAATCTCCATCAGAAAGTCTTTCAGACTTTCCTTGTGCAAATTGCTGTTAGAAGGAAAAGTTTTCAGGTTAAAATCAAGATGCCAAAGCACTGGTTAAAAAAAAAAACATCAACAAAACACAAAAAAGATCATGTATTTTTTTTTCCATCAAATAATGACAAACATGTGAAACAAAAAAAAAAACAACAAAAAGGAACATCTTCAAAAGTACAGCAGAACTCAATAATATACGCATCCATACAATTTCCATTATTTTATTTATTTTATTTATTTTTATTTTATTTTATCTAGTTTCAGCTCATGAGCTGTGGCCATGCTGGGGCACCGCCATTTGGTGTTGCTACATGATTTTACTTCACGAATGCTTTTTTAGCAATTGCCATTTGGTGCATGAGTGAGTTCGATTATGAGTAAATATTATGAGTAAATATTGAAAATCAAATGAGTAGTGTTTTTTTTATTTGCGTATTTCTATGTAACAACGTGGAGAAGAGTTTCATTATATTTTACAGTGGTATAATGTAGCTAGAATACCTGATAGAACAAAACAACAGAATTAGTAAGAAAAAGCATTAGATTCAACGCCTGGAGATATAGAAATTTCATTAGTATAAAAAAGAAAAAAAAGTATTTTTAAAAAATGCTGCTAATTGAGTAATTTAATATCTGGAAATGATGTTGACGGAGATGATCATTTGTTTGTTTGCATAAATATGAAAGTCTGGGGTGAGATGAGGCGAGGGAGACGACAATAACAACAAAGGCAAGAAGGTTGGAAAGTTACAATGTTTGTTTGTTTGTTCTCTGATCCAATCCCATTAACAATTTCAAACAGTTCTAATCAAAACTAAGTGGTCAGTCAGTCTGTTGCACCCCAGGTGGCTACAAAAACAACAAAATTAGGAGCAAATGTAGATCTTCTATGTAATACACCAACCAATTTGACTGATAGAAATAGGAGCCAAATTCTAGGAGCATAATTATATTTTATGATAATAAATTAGCATAGATTATCTGATTATATCATAAATAAATTATCATATAATTATCCTTTCTACTATAGGTACAAGGCCTGGAATTTGTTGGGAGAGAAATAGTGGATGACACTGATCATATCTTATCGAGCCCAAAAGGATGAAAGGTAGAGTCATCTCTGGCAGAATTTGAACTCAGAATATAAGGACAGACAAAATGCTGCTAAGCATTTTGTCAGGGATTCTAATTCTGCCAGCTTACTGGCATAACAACAATAACAACAATGTTTTCTACTTAGGTACAAGGCCTGAAAATTGGGGGAGGGGGTTAGTCAATTACATTGACTTAATTTATTGACCCCAAAAGGATGAAAGGCAAAGACAACCTCGGCGGAATTTGAACTTCGAATGTAGTGGCAGACAAAATACCATGAAGCATTTCGCCCAGTGTGCTAATGATCCACAACAATAATAATAATCCTTTCTACTGAAGGCACAAAGCCTGAAAGTTGTGGGGAGGGGACATTGACCCCAGTGTGTAAAAGGTACTCATTTCATCGACCCTGAAAGGATGAAAGGCAAAGTTGACCCTGGTGGACTTTAACCTCAGAACGTAGCAGCAGACGAATGATAATAATAAAAATAATAATAATAATAATAATGATATAATAATAATAATGACTAATATATGTTCAATATATATAAATAAAACAAAAAAATTTTATGTGATGGCTATCACATAAATTTTCTGTTAAACTCTATCTTCTCTGCTAAATAAAGACTTCTTAATGATATCTGAATTAACAGTATGTTAATTATGAGAAAGTGGTGACTGACTGACTAGAGATTAGATTTGTGATGATCACATTGTCAGTCTTAGTTTTAATCCCCTTTACTGACTCACTCTCGTTACTAATGCCCATAGAAGAGTATGAATGTCACATATCCGTTTTATACAAAAAGACAAGCAAATACAATTTGCCACACTTGTACAGAGCAAGGAAAGTATTTATTTCATTTGCCTGGATACAAGACCAACTTTTGTATTGTTAACGTATAAGGCATTCAGCCCATTAGCACCCAAAGTGGTCCTATCCAACCCAGACGTTCTACCTGTTTTTATGTTCAAACCAGATCTGGCCTTTCACACCTACCCTACAATGTCTCATTAAAAATAAACAATCATTAATGAAACCTTGAAGTTACAACACAACACATGATTAATTAAAAACAATGTGAACAAATATATATTATATTTGATAGAGCAATATGAATGCTGAAGTGTTAAACTGACCCCAGAAGATTATTCGGATTAATTAATAAGTAAGCTTACTTTGAAAATGCTAAGTCAACTCCAGTAAGATTTGAACATTGATGAATCATAATGCAAATACATAATTGAACAACCTATTTACTGCAGTATTCATCCTAAAATAATCTCTCTTACGGATGTGCTTTTTAAAAACATAGTATATTATAGAGGGAGATAGAAATCATCTCAGCAGTGGCTCAGTATGATAATAAATTAGCATAGATTATCTGATTATATCATAAATAAATTATCATATAATTATATCCTTTCTACTATAGGTACAAGGCCTGAAATTTGTTGGGAGAGAAATAGTGGATGACACTGATCATATCTTATCGAGCCCAAAAGGATGAAAGGTAGAGTCATCTCTGGCAGAATTTGAACTCAGAATATAAGGACAGACAAAATGCTGCTAAGCATTTTGTCAGGGATTCTAATAATTCTGCCACTGCTGGGATTGATTTTGTTTCCTACTGTTGAATATTATACTTTTTAAACACAGCATGTTCATAAGAGATGCTATCTCTGGATGACTATCATAGTAAATTTATCTTCCAATGATGCACTTACATTAATTATGATACATAGATGGCTATTTTGATTTAATACTGCTGCTATTGCATTCAACAGATACTGTAAAATGACACAAAAAAGCAAATGGGCATATCAAACACCTCCACCTCCAAGTTTCAGGGATAAAAGTTTTTATTGCATCTATGCATGTAATATAGGTGCGACTTTGCATATAGGGCCTAAGATGTTTTTCCAGCTATCTTTATTTTTTTAAGAAAAAGAGCAGGTTTTATAAGCCATCAAATACATTGATCCTAGAAGCTAGGATCACCAAGCATAGATTGGCATATTTTGGTCATATTATGCGGAGAAAATCCCCGGAGAAGGACATCATGCTCGGAATGGTCAGTGGCAAGAAAGGAAGAGGCCGACCAAGAACCCGCTGGCTTGACACCATCAAGAGTGATACCGGAATGGACATAGCCAATCTGAAAGAAGCAGCCCAGGATAGAACTGACTGGAGGACACTGATCCAACGAGTAACCGAGAGTTGACTTCGACTGAGCAGATAGATAGATAGACTGACTGTTGCACTCAGTACCTAGTGGTTGATGATTCAATATTATCCATGCAGCCACTTTCACTTTCACAGTACATAAATGTGGGTAGAGAGAAAGATCCTAGATTAATTGAATGATCAAACTGGGTTCCCCACCACTACCACCAACCTACACTTTCCACTCTTCACCAATTAGGTAAATGATAATCATATCCAGCCAAGTATAGGTTATTTTCAGGATGATAGTGAATACATAGCTTCATTGCATTTACTTAAAACACACACACACACACACACATAAGAGAATATTCTTTTCAATTAACTTTCGTGGCCTATACTTAAGTTACAAAAAAAATATGCAATCATTGGCCAATGTCCTAACAATGGATGCTCACATTTAGAATTATATCTTTGATTAGTACACTAACAGGAATCAAGGTGAAGCTTGGCTTCAGGGGAATCTTACAAAATTAAAAAAAAAAAATTTCTAAATTGCATATGCATGGATATATGTGTGTGTGCATACATCTATGTATATATGCATATATGTGTGTATGTATGTATGTATATATATATATATATATATACACACACACATATACATACACAAGGATACATATATACATGTTAAAAAAAATTGATCTATATTTGTAACCTAAAAAATTTCTATTAATAAATCAATTGTAAATTACCTAGTGAAGTATAAACAAAGAGAGAGAGAGAGAGAGAGAGAGAGAGTTAAAGAAAATAAACTAAAGGAAGAAATGAAAATTTGTTAGAAATATATTCCTTGAAAGAAGAACCAGAATCCAATTTAGGTTAGTATCTGCTTTTATACAACAGAGAATATTGTGAACAACTGTTTTCTTCTAAAAGCATGAAGTAATACAGCAAATGGAATTGAGTGTTTTGTCCTGAAACACATACAAGAACTAGGAGCTACTCAGTCACTGCATGTCTCATAAATAAAAATAAAATCCTCAGATTTATAGAGTGAACAGATCAACAAAGTACTGTACTTGTATGTTCACAGCTGGTGGGTTAGTGTAGTCAGTGCATGCAAGGCATCGGAACTCACAGAACCATTCAATCCATGCTAATACGAGGGAGAGAAGTCAAATAAATGCTTGAGGCTGACTAAAATTAAGAAAAAATAATTAGTTTAGAGCTTAGAATAAACAAGAAAACTCATCTGAGAGAAGACGAAAGATTGAATTAATTCGTGCAAAGAGGGGGAAAAGAAGCTGGATAATGATTTCTAACACGCATGAAAATATATCTGTGAGAGTTACAACTGAACAATCAAAACCTTGACTCAACAGAAGCTTACTCGTCTCTTCAACTTACTTCTAAATATATATTTTGGGTATGTGGGTATTTTGAAAATACCTCACAAAGTGACAACCATGCCCTGCGTAGTTACGGACTGCCCTTTGGCAAGGCATTGGTTCAGCCACCCTGCCATGGATGTGGTGAAGTCATGGGACTGCAGCATGGTGGATTGTGAAGAGGTAGCAAAAGAGCTCAACTGAGCCAACAGCGCTTCCTATATTGATGTTGAGTGGAGGAATCCTTAGAAGATCGACAATCAGGACCACCAAGCTCTATCAAGAGAGTAACTGCAACGCATCCATGGTTGTGCAACCAGCAGCTGAAAGACTCACTATGACTCATGTTCCCAATTCAAATTCATAATAATGGAATTGCAAGGGGATAGAGAGTCATGAGAATCCGCAAAAGTAGCGAAAAAATATATAGTGTCCTTATGCAAGTCCTATCTTCATTCTGTAAAGCCCCGACTGAAATTGGAGTAATTGGTGCGGGTAAGAAGAGGGACATAAATTCCATTACCAAAGCCAAGGGAAGGTTACCAGATGGCTCCAGATAGAGAGAGCAAGCTGGTGGTTTGCAACTATTGAGATGCAAGCTGGGACTGGTTCGACATTGGCCAAGTCAACTGAGTTAAGGAGGGGTTTGATGTTGAAAAACTTGAAAACCTCCAAGACCCCAGAAAATCACTGATGATGCATCTCAGATCATCTGTGAGATGTATCATGGAACTGTTATGCAAGTCCAATCTTCTAAAGGGAGAGGATACATTTGATAGAATTGAACGAAGTATATGGGTTACTGATAATTATTTTATTGCACTCTCCTTCATTTGCCAAGAAGATTGAAACTAAATTTAATTCCCTATCAAACCTTTCATTCCTACACAGTGATATTAGCTTAGTTGGAAGTTTTCTGTTGAAGTGGAAGACAGATGAATTAAAAACGGGCACCACAGGAGGAATCAGCTGATGTATTCAAAAGACTGTGCTGTACAGACACATGATGCTTATGAAAGATGACGAATTTTCGAGTGAGAGGGAGTAGTGGGGCTGAGTAAAATGTAAAAGTGGTGGACCTTAACCTTGAGGTGATGGATCTCATTAACACAATGCCAAGGGACTGCTACAAATGCAGGGCTGTAATGCTGTGGTAGTCCCACCCAACCCAGCCAGTATGGCAATACAAGACATTTGACCATGATCCATGAGGAGTCAAACCTCACATAAACAGCTTTCAAAACCAATTCTTTCATCTATATCTCAGCATAGAAAAATCTAAATTTAAATGCAATATACAAACTGTGACATGTGAAATCAAAAGAAGACCAAATTGACTCAGTAATTCTTAAAATATATTATACTACAGTATGAGGAATTTGTCCCTTCCCATGAAGCACCACAGAGAAAAAAAAATTAATAATCAATAGTATTCAGCTTTTATTGATCTTCTTTGGCTTTCAGAATCAACATGTTTGATTTGAGGATTGGCAGTAGGATTTAATTCAACTAAAAATTCCTCTACTATACACATAAAGCATATTACAAAAAATTTTTTTGGCAGTTTAAATTCACTCGATATTAAATCTTCATTGTAGAACACCTCTTTTTCTTTCTATATTTATCATCATTATCATCGTTATTATTATTAGTATTATTAGTATTATTATTATTATTATTATAGTGGTGATGGAGGGGGATAAAAATATTCTAATACATGAAACTAAGCAGTTTATTATTAGCAAAGTTCCTATCTCCAGCTTCCCTATTCTGTTAGCTTTCCATTCAAAGAACCAGTACACTTGCAAATCGAATAGGGATAAAACAATTTTTTTCCTAACAGTAGAGCAAACCAATACAGTGCTAGAGATTTATCATATGTGTGTTACTATTCGTTTCTGCATTGTTCTGAGTTTAAAATCTTTCTGAGGTTGGCTTTTACCTTTTATTCTGAGGTCAATAAAATAAGCACCAATATAAAGGTGATTCATTTGACTGCATCTTCCTTACAAAGAAGGGGGGGAAAAAATGGAACACTTTCTACTTAAAGCAAAATAATTTTTTTCAATAGTCTGCAAATGCACAGCATGCATGTATGCGTGCACATATATATAAGTATGAGTGTGTGTGCGCACGCACTCATAGAAGTTGCGATTTATTAATATTGAGGTGGTGGTAGATTTTTTTCAAAGCTGGCAAACATGTAACTTGATCTGGGGCCCCAGGAGATTGAAATCTGATATCCATATTCACACATGCAAGCTTTTGATCTAAATCATTTCTTTATATTCATATTCATATTTCTCTCCACTACTAAGAGACCTCGCTGCTTGTTTTTTTTATTTAGCATTTGCAAGTTTCTTTTATAGAAGTCACACACAAAAGAGTCAAAGAGTTAATAGTTTGAGTATGCATTGTGTCCCTAGATAAGATAATAATACTTAAAAGCCCAGTCAACCATCATCATCAACATACATCTGTTTTTCTATTCTGACACAGACTGGTATGTCTCACACTCTTGCCACAAACTGGGTACATTTTACCATGCTGCTGGTTATAAAGAGATTGTCTTAAGGCTAAACAGTCCCCTCTGCTTTGTAGCATCATCATCATTTTAATGTCCGCTTTTCCAAGTTTGCATGGGTCAAACAGACTTTCTAGCCATAGCGAAACCTGTAGACCAATGGTTTCTAGGTAATTTCCCTTCATTGGTACAGGACAACTGCCAGCTAGAAATAGCAGCCACTCGCTCTTGCGCACAATATATACTTTTAAAGCGACACACAGTCACTGATCTCGTAAAGAGAAAAACAACTAGTTTTAAATCCCTGAGCAAGAAATATGTAGTAACAGTACTGTACAGTGAAGTCTATGTTTTCCCGGGGCTAAAAAGTCATGCCACTTTGGATTGGCAAATAGACTTTATTGTATAGTATTGTTATTATATATTTCTTGCTAAGAGAGAGAGAGAGAGATACACACACATGCATACCCATTCAAAGTGACCCAATTTTTCATCCACCCAATCCCATTTTTCATGTCCAACCCTGAGAAATTTACCCTCCTACACTCTGTTACTAAGTAAATAACACACAAACAATGTACGATTTGAATTTCTAAAGACCAACTGACAAGTCGAACAGCTTCTCACATGATTTTTGCTTTGCTCCTTGAGACAGTTGCTTGACTTCCAAGAATTAATAGCAAAAATCTACCTCAAATCATTCCCTATCACCTTAAAGGAAGAGTAAACACACTGGATAATATAGTCCTATATACATTAGGACAAAATGGATGAAGATCCTTCTTAAACCATGCCAGGCTCATTAGGGCCGGTTTCCTGGTTTCAGTGGCGTATATATTCCCCACTTGGACAGGACGCTAACCTGCCACAGGATTACTCATTTTTGTCAGCTGAGTGAACTGAAGCAGCGTGAAATGAGGTGTTTTGCTCAAGAACACATATTGCCCGTTCCAGGAATCAAAACCACAGTCTTATGACTATGAGTCCAACACATCTAACCACTAAACCATGTGCCTCCACTCCTATATACATTATGTTGGATAAAGATGGGATGGTCAGGACTAGAACATATCTGATCATACATTATAGCCCAATCAAGTCTGATTTAGTGCAAATACAACAATCAAAACAATAACTCTTGATAATTTGTCAACCCATCCTCATCTCAAAAGACAAAAAACTGTCTCTTTTCATTCTAGCATAACCTTTTCATTCCATATTTCTGTTAAAATTCAATGTCTTTGTTTCAATTAATTTTTAAAATAATGAAGAATTCATTAAAATAACTGTCATTATTAGGCCATGTTTGGAGCATAAATTAACACAAAATTTTGTTGGTGGGCGATTTTCATTTAGATCACTTTAAATTCAGCAAGTTATTATCATAGAGCCAAGGGCAGTCTTGGACAGGTTGATATCGAAAGGGTTAACCTAGAATTCTTAGCTCTTTGCCTCCCCAGAAGCCAAAATGTACAAACTTAAGTTGAAATGAGATTGTTCTTTCATTCATAGGCAAGAGATCACTTAGTCTTAAAACTAAAATATCTAAAGAGAAGCAGGAGGGGGGAGCAAGAGGAAAGGAGGAAGTAGAAAAAAAGGAAAAAGAACAGGAGATAAGAAAGGGAAAAGAAAATTGGTAGAAAAATGTGAAGCAACAGACTGACATAGCAAAATGGCTATAAAAGACCTCTTCAAGGGTGTAGTGCAGTTATTTCTCAAAGATGATTTTCCATTTTGATCTCACTCAACACTGATGTTACCATAACAGTGTTACACTGCTCACCTTGAGACAATAAGAAAGCCTCTACATGTTTGCTCAGTTCGCTAGAAATAGTACCCCAAATCTCCTGTATATCACTTTGAATAACATAGTACTAAATATTCTATGCTCTCAAGGAAGAAGAAAAAGAAAGAAGAAAAAAGAGTGGATGTTTATGGCTGGAATACTTTAGATACAGATCTGCAAATTCAGGACGAGCCTGAGACTAAACAACTGCCGTTTACTTATAATATATATTTCCTAAAGCAGCTCTGTTACATGAAGAATGCAATTACAATCAAGAGAGAGAAAGATGGTCTACTGGATATAATACTTGACTATGAGCACATGAGTTGATAGTTCAAATCAGATACACGGTTGTTTTTTTTTTTATTGAATTTCCAGATTTCCAGACAGAATACCTTATTCTACATAGCCTCAATTCCCTTTGGGTCAGGAATGGAAAACAGTTCACCATAGCTTTGAAATTTTGATGATGTGACTGCTTATTTTAAAAGCTTTGCTTGTTCTTCATTCCACACCTATCATCCACAGAAATGGACAGAAATCCAATGTAAAAAGTACTAATCCTTTCCAATTTTGGCACAAGGCCAGCAATTTTGAAGGGAGAAGGTTAAGTTGATTACATTGACCCCAGTACTCAATAAGTAATTATTTTATCAACTGTGAAAAAATGAAAGGTAAAGTTGACCTCAGTAGCATTTGAACTCAGAACATAATGAACCAGAAGAAACGCTGCTAAGCATTTTGTCTAGAGTAGTAGTGATTCTACCAGCCCACCACCTTAGAATTTATTAACACACACACATACACGGAAAGAGCAGGCAGAATGATTAAGAAGTTCACTTAGTAATGAGATCTCAGGTTCAAATTCTACAGTACAAGTATCTTCTATTCTTCTCCTATCATAAATGTTTCCTTCTCAAGCCACGCCAGGCTCATAAGGGCCAGTTTCCTGATTTCAGTAGCATACATATTCCCCACCTGGATGGGATGCCGATCTGTCGCAAGATTACTCGTTTCTGCCAGGTTAGTGGACTGGACCAATGTGAAATGAAGTATTTTGCTCAAGAACACAACACATCACTTAGTCCAGGAATCAAAACCACAATCTTATGATCACGAGTCCAACGCCCTAACCACTAAGCCACATGCCGTCACTCTTCTATCATAGCCAAGTGAAGTTGGGAAGGTGGAAACTATAGAGATGCTCATTAGAATGACTGTATCAGTAAATTCAAAGACCATCCAACATGCCAATCCTATCAGGAGGATTATGTTAAGGGTACGTGTAACACTCCTCTGTGAAACACTCCTCAACTTTACACTATTATTCAAGGATTAAATAGAACAACTGATTGTATTACAGAAATACTCTTCATCAATTCTAACAAGGATACATTTACAATCTCCTACATCTTATTCCTTTCAGGAAAAAATCCAACAAAAAGAAACTAATCTTTGCCATTATTCATCATCATTCAATGTCCATACTGACATGGGTTGGATGGTTTGACCAGGGCCAGTAAGTTGAGGGACTGCATCAGGATCCAGTCTGAGTTGGTATGGTTTGTACGGCCGGATGCCCTTCCTACCACCAACCACTCTGAGAGTGTAACGGGTGTTTTTACGTGCCACTGGCATAGGATACCATGACTATACTATCTATTTTTTTATTTAACATACACTTTTCCATGTTTGTAGAGGTCCGAGGGATTTTGTTGAGGTAGATTTTCTATGGTCAGATGCCCTTCCTATCACCAACCCTCACTTGTTTCTAATTAAGGTAATATTTCACCACAGTTGGACATGTTTTTGCAGAAAACTGGAAATGACCACCACCACTTGTATGACAGTGATGTTCATTTAACAGCCATCATTTGGTGTCTAGACAAGGTCTCTCTCACACACACACACACAAATATGATGGGAATCTTTCAGTTCCCATCTACCATATTCACTCACAAGGCTGTATTCAACCAGGGGCTACTGTAGCAGACATTTGCCCAAGGTGCCATACAGTGGGACTGAACCCAAGACCACATGGTTGGGCAGCCATGCCTGTGCCCATCCAGTATTTAAAAGAATGTTTGTTTAAATTATTACTTTAACACTTTTACATTCATTTTAACATGACATGTTTTCTCTTATTGCTACCTTGAAATCAAACCAGACTTCATACATCTGGACTGACAGGGCAGTTTTTATTTTATGCGTGCAAGCTGCTTTCTTCTTAGAATGTATTTTTAGATAGACTGGAGCAAGTGAAATAATGTGGCTTACTTAAGAGAGCCTAAGTACAACAGCAATGTCCTTATCTAAATTAAACAAGCTTTTGACTGGTGTCCTCATTGCCAATAACATTAGCAATAACACCTTAGTCGCGTGACCACTAAGCGTCTTGTCTCAATTTAAATAGAGATCAACTGCATAATTCTTGAGAAAATATTATACTTATATTTCACATGAAAGTAATAATAAAAGTGAGTAAATATTTTATTCTGATATTTTAAAGAGAAGAGAAAATGTGGGTTGTAAAGCAAGGCTACAATAGACTGTTTAGAGTTAATTCAGCTAATTCTAATACTGACACAGTTTGAATGCAGAGGAAGTGTTACAAGTGTAGGTTAGTTGTCCTATGAGAAAAATATATTAATCTAGCACCAACTAAAAAGTCAGTTCTATTGAGCCATCCATCTGCTACTTCTCGTTTATTCAGTTATACTAGAGACTAGAATAGCAAAAAAAAAGAACAAAACAAAAGGTTTGTCAGATCATTAATAGACTCCATTAATTAATAACAAGAATTCAACATAATATCAAAATGTAAATGCTAACTTAATATATATGTGAGACCATAGAGATAGTAAGAGAGAGAGAGAGATAGAGAGACAGACATGTGTATTTTGGTCTTAGTTTCATTATAACTCACTAAGCAGTTGTCAGCTGACAGTACACTCTTCAATTACTAATATTATTTTCTACTTCTAGGCACAAGGCCTGAAATTTTGGGGAAGGGTGCCAGTCGATTAGATCGACCCCAGTACGCAACTGGTATTTAATTTATTGAAAGGCGGCGAGCTGGCAGAAACGTTAGCGCGCCGGGCGAAATGCTTAGCGGTATTTCGTCTGTCGTTACGTTGTGAGTTCAAATTCCGCCGAGGTCGACTTTGCCTTTCATCCTTTCGGGGTCGATAAATTAAGTACCAGTTACGCACTGGGGTCGATGTAATCGACTTAATACCTATGTCTGTCCTTGTTTGTCCCCTCTGTGTTTAGCCCCTTGTGGGTAATAAAGAAATAGGTATTTAATTTATTGACCTCAAAAGGATGAAAGGCAAAGTCAACCTCGGTGGAATTTAAACTCAGAACACAAAGACAGGCGAAATACTGCTAAGCATTTCACCCAGCATGCCAGCTCACTGCGTTTCAATTACTAATATTACAACTAACAACTATCAGATCACATCAGCTGTGCGTCTTGTATAGTTGATTCATAAGGCTGATGGCAGTCACTGAAATGGGAGAATAGAATGTATCAATAAGATTTGTACTATCCTCATCATCATTGCATGCTTGCTTTCTATGCTGTCATGGGTTGGAGTGGTCTTCACAGTTCTTATTCAGAGTTAATAACCTTCTAGATAAGTTGAGGGACATCTTGATCATAAATTTTATTTTGGCAGGGCTTCTGCAGCTAAATGCCCTTCATTATGTCAACCATTTTACTGAGTGTATGGGAATGAATTTTAATATGGCACCAGCACTACAGAAGCTGCCATGTCTTCAACAAGGTAAAATTAAAGAGGACTTTCATCCTAAGTGGTTTCCATTCATTCAACCACTTTGCAGAGTGTACTGAGTGCAATTTAATCATGGAATCTGCTCTATTGAAGTTGCTTTGTACCTTGCAAGACCAAAGAAGATCTCACCACTCTTTACTGTCCCCATTTGTACAAAGCCACAAGAGCAACAGAGTGGGTAGAAGAGAGGCTAATTGCAAAAGATGAGCAAACGTATAAAGGACAAAGAAGGGAGATTGTGATGGAAGACACAGAATAACTGTGTAGAAGAGAAGGGGGAAATGGGAGAGACAATGCTGGAAGAAGTAAAGTAAGAGAGATAGTGATGGTAGAGTGTAATAAAAGAGTTAAAAATGACAGATTGTGACAGAGGAAAGAGAGACAGAAATCATAGAGAAAGCAAGTGATGGATAATTGTAGAAATACTCAATGGTAAGAGTGTTCTGGATATTAGTAATGAGTGATCTGGAAGAGCAGAAGTGATGGCTAGCCAAACAGTGAAGTTCACTGAGGGAGTATAGCAAATCCAATCATACCCCATATTACTAAGGTATTGTGATGGGGGAGAGACATTAAGGAGGATTGATGGCTTTGATAGTAGAGTCCTGAGAACCAGTGAGAACATCAGATGGCAACATCACTTTTCTAACAAAGAACTGTGTGCATGCACGTATCAGCTCACAGCCTCCCACCAGAAATTTAAAATCCAAAACAGAAAAGGCCACACAACACATTGTTCATAAAGCCACTTGTCAATACACACTGACCAACAAAGATGCTGTTTCCTCTTGCTTCGCATTTTATACTGTTTCTATGTTGGCCTCTGTTCCTCAAAAGATAACTGCTCTCCTACAACCTCCAAACAGAGATTATCATGTCAATTCAACTACCCTCCAGCCATCACTTATGTGCTGACTCTTCAAGGACCTGTACTAAGCAGTATACTAAGTCTTTCCTTCCCAGAACCTCAACTCTCTGGAATTCCATCCCATCCTTACCTATGTTTTTCTTGCAGTCATCAATTTGAACCAATTACTCACAAGAAAGATTAACCACATCAGTTTCAATGTTTGAACCCTGATATTGAGAGGCCATGGGCACAAACCATACCTCTAAACCAATCTAATAAAATAAACAAACAGAAGCTTTAGTGATTCTTGAGTGTTACTAACTACTATGAATTTACTACTCAACTGAAACCATCAACTCAGTAAGTTTGTTGTCTAAAGTTATTTTGCAGAAAATCTTAGACAGACACACATTCATTTCCCTGACATGTATTACAAGATGACAGAGCAATATTTTTCTGCTTTAACACACATAAAATGTATCTATTGATTTATCTTTGAATCATAGGTTAATATGAAACAGAGTGTTTTGTCTGTTTTTCCAGAAGGTACTTCATTTTATGGAAATTTTGTTTCATTCTCAAATTCATCTCATAAGATGAGTTCACACCTATTGCACAGAAATAAAGACAAGTAGATAGAAGCTATGATAGCTTCATTTAATCATCAAATTTGATTGTTATATTTTGTACCTTTTTTTTTTTTACTTTGTTATTTTGGAACAAAGAATTCTAAACTGAAGCAGCAAAACATTTCAGATAATTCAGTCATCTTATTCACATATACATTAAATATATATGTAAGCCTATGTAATAGATATACAAACATCAATTTTACCAATTTCTCTGTAGACTGAAAAAAATGATAAAGAGCCTTAATCAACTGTTGACCCTTATTGGGATCTCATCAGGTGTCTACATCACTTGCCCAATCCCAGAGAAACAAGTAACCATTCTGTTTATATGCTCATTAAATCTAGTAGCAATAGAGAACTGGCGACACTAATTTGTATACCTTTAGTGTTTAACATTTTAATATCAGCAGCTTGATACATATTTCTTTAATTAATCCAAAGATCAAGAAGATCTATTAGATATAAAGGACTCAATCCACGAATGGAGAGTGATTATTTCATTTGAGAGATTTACAGATTTACTAATGTATTACAAAAGTTTTCTTCAATTTCTGAAGAAAATCTTTGATTTGAAACAGTACTACTTCTGTAAAACTCAGAAAAGAAATACATGAAGAAAATAACCAGCAAATGGTCTCCTTACCTTATTATTACTTCCAATACCCATGGCATTTTGTGCAAATCTTTCTTTAGCTTTCAATGCTTTTGCACGTTCATTTCGTAGTCGTTCATCGTCTTTCAAAAGTGAAACTAATTGTTTGGCTTTCTCTCGTACATTCATACCTTGGTCTTTGTTGTCCTCAGTATATTGAAAGTCTTTTAAAGTCTGAATTGCATAAACATTTTCTTTACACTGCTGAGCTACCTTTTCACTCCCAGTTTTAATAATATAATCCAATAGCACTAAAGATTTATAAACATGTCTCCAGTTCTTCCCATGATCGTTTAACCGCTTCCAGATCATTTGCATAATTTCTGTGAAGGCAACAACATTGTAAGTTAGATCGGCTATCTCAGACATCAGTGTACTTGAAGGTCCCCATGGGTCATTTGATGTCGCTTCCCGAACTTTGATCTGGGCATCTGAGTAATTCCAAACAACATTTTTAATTGTTCGTCGAATGGTTGGCATTTTTCTTTTCTCAAGACCAGAGCCACAACACTGCTATTAAAAAGCTACTATGAATATCTCAATATTCCATCATTTCTTTTACACCTGGGAGGAAAACAAAGAAGAAAAATAAATTAATCAAATATTAACATTGCCTATCAAAGCAAAATTTTGGAAAAGAATTAGATTAAACCTTATTCTGAGAAATAATTGAGAAAATACTGAGAAATGCTAAAATATCAAAGTAGTTAAACCTTTCATGATTATACAAAATTTTTACCATCCAACTTTCTACAAGTCAAAAATGAAAATAGCTTTGATTCCAAAGAAAAAAAAAACAAAAAAAATCATTATCATTAACAGACAACGCCCACTGTTCCATGTTTGCCTAAGTCAGACAAAATTTGTTGAGAGAGATTTTCTAAGGCCAGATACCCTGCCTCCTGTCAATCCTCACCTGTTCCCAAGCAAGGTAATATTACTCCATGGCCAGACATGTTTTCATGAAAGACTGGAAATGAACAACCTCGCTTGTATGACAGTGATGCTCATTTACAATCCTCACAGGATGTCAAGACAACAGTTCATGCACACATGCATACATACATACATATAACTACACACACACACACACACAAGTGCAGCTGCTTCCTTCATCCCCCATCGGATAGCATTTTGGCTAGCCCAGAGTAATAATAAGACACTTGCCCCAGGGGTTGCACAGAAGGTCTGAACCTAGGACCACTTGGTTAAGAAGCTTCTTAACCACACAGCCATGCCCGCACCTAAATTATGCCTTAAAATATACAAAATGATCTCATAAAATTATTCCAATGATATATATTGAAAAAATGGTATTTGAAATCCTATATGACTCAGAGAAAAATGTTATGTTAATAAGCTGTAGAGCATTCCTCATTCTGGTATTATGTTAACGTATCATCAACACAATCATCATAAGCAAATACTAATCAATTGGAGGCAGATCCATGGACTTTCAAGCAGAACTTTGCTCAAGTGTGCAGTAAATTAACTTAAAAAATAGATAAGACAAATGTAAATGAATCTCCTTTCATATGTGTTTGTAAGCTGGGGGGGAATCGTAGCTAAGAGAAGGTATTTACCCCCCAGAAGTCAAACTAATTCTGTAGTCCAGGGTGCAGTCAGTCAGTTTGTTTTAGATATCACAAAATATCCTGGTTGAACATTGCCTGCTAATCTTAGCAAAACGGGTGGGCCAATGAGGGGAAATTATGCGAGCACTGAGCTGCCTAGAAAGAGTAGTCCTATCACCCTACAACCACACATTGCTATCTTTAAAAAAAATGGACACATTACAAAATGTCCAAGATACTCATAAGAAGGTGAAATGGTTATAGCAAGAATGGCTGATCAGAAAGATTCTCTTGATCAGGACCATGAGTTTAAACAACACTCACTAGTTAGAATTTCTTAGTTATATGACAATATTTCATTTTCTTCAACTCTGATACTTCAAGACCAGATTTTATATATATATACGTAAGAGAACCATCCAAACATGGCTGTTTCCAGTGCCGCCCCGACTGGCCTCATGCCGGTGGCACTTAAAAAGCACCATCTGATCGTGGCCATTGTCAGCCTCGCCTAGCCCCCGTGCCGGTGGCACGTAAAAACCACCATCCGACCGTGGCCATTTGCCAGCCTTGTCTGGCACCTGTGCTGGTGGCACCCACTACACTCACGGAGTGGTTGGCGTTAGGAAGGGCATCCAGCCATAGAAACATTGCCAGATCAGACTGGGCCTGGTGCAGTCTTCTGGCTTCCCAGACTGCAGTTGAACAGTCCAACCCATGCTAGCATGGAAAGCGGACGCTAAACGATGATGATGATGATATATATATATATATATACATGGTTCAGGGTTCAGTCCCACTGCGCGGCACCTTGGCCACCATTGTATATACATATATACATGTGTGTGTGTGTATGTGTATATATATATATATATATTATATATATATATATATATATATATATATATGATTGTATTTGCATCTATGTTTGCCTCCCCCACCATCGCTTGACGACTGATGTTGGTGTATTTGCATCCCCGTCACTTAGCAGTTCAGCAAAAAGAGAACGACAGAGTAAGTACTAAGCTTACAAAGAATAAGTCCTGGGGTCGATTTGTTCGACTACAGGTGGTGCTCCAGCATGGCCGCAAGTCATGACTGAAATAAGTGAAGGGAAGAAAGAATGCAGTGTTGAGCACTCATTTGCATCATTTGACATTTACGTATATATATATATATATATATACACACACACATATATACATAGCCTAAGACTAAATTGCTGGATTTAAAGAAGATAGATACAGGCATATATACGTGTGTGTATCTGTCTGTGTGAGTGAGTATCTTTTTAAGAGTTGAGTGCTGTTAATACAATATCAATGGTTTCATGAAAATGTATTCACAATTAGCCAATTGTAGTTTGAATAACTGAACAAGCAAATAATTGCGATTACTTTCAAATGAAAACATTGGTTTCATATTAACAGCACTCTACTATAAAAAGAATTTGCTTATCAACCAAAGCAATGTTGATCAATCATGGCACACGCATGCACCCACATACACATTTAACCTATGCCACACACATATGTAAGTACATGCAAATGCATACACACACACTCAGAGAAAGAGAGAGAGACATTGCTAATCTTACCAACCAAAGACAAATGCACTGCCCATACCTCTTATACATACACACATTTGCACACAAATATATGCATATATGCTACATACACATGTGTCCTCATGCATGCATGCACACCCACATATAACCGGACACTCCTGCATCATTCTGTTGTCATTAAAAACATAATTCAGTGGGTTTCAACCAGAGTCCATATCACCCCTTATGGTCCATATAAGATCTTAGGGGTGGTCCACTCATGCAAAATTGGGTCCACAGTAGTATTTTAAAATGTTATGCCCTCACTCTAAACCTTTTTCCCCTTCTTTCAGTATCAATCAACCTAATTGGTTTTAAATTTTGAGTATCAATTAACCTAATTGGTTTCAAATTTTGACACGAGGCCGGCAAGTTTGGGGAGAGAGGGTAAATCATTTATATTGACCCCAGTGCTTGACCAAATCCACTCAAGGCTTTGGCCAACCTGAGGAACCTGACCTGGAATCATGTGGTTAGGAAGCAAGCTTCTTAATACACAGATACACTTGCATCTATATATATATATAAATTTGGTACAAAAAAAAAACAACAGATTAATTGATGGGACTCGTCAGGGAACCGTGATACCAAGTACAGTACAAAGCATTTGTCATTACTCATTCTCCACAAGCATCTCGCTTCATAGATAATTCATTAGCCACCCCACCTCATCCCCAAAACAAATTCAACTGCTGTTTAAAACAGCCATGAATCTCACTTTAATTCAATATTTATGATGAACATTAACCCCCCAAGAATATGAAGAGATAAATTAATAGCTCCCCAAATTAGTACTTATTAACACTTTAAATTAAAACCTTAGCAATAAATACCTATTTCTTTATTACCCACAAGGGGCTAAACACAGAGCAGACAAACAAGGACAGACATAGGTATTAAGTCAATTACATCGACCCCAGTGCGTAAGTGGTACTTAATTTATCGACCCCGAAAGGATGAAAGGCAAAGTCGACCTCGGCGGAATTAGAACTCACAACAATAAATACCAGTGTGTGTACATTTCAGCCCTAAGGTTGTGGCCACATTGGAGTATATATCTATATACACACAGACTCTTTTCTTCAATTTGATATGGATTCCTTGGATTGGCAGAGTGCTTCTTTAATAATTGACCACAGTACAAAGTAATCATTCTTTAGTTAATCAAAAGGTGTAACCTTTATGTTGCTATTCAAACACTTTGCTAGCCAGGTTTCTGCATGAAGTGCTGCTGAGATGATTACCTGATTATCTCGTGTGTGTGTGATTGGCATTCCTTCAGTTAGAATGAATGTTCTAGTTGATCCAATCAGTAGAACAGCCTACTTATAAAATTAACATGCAAGTGGTTGAAGTTTCCGCAGACATGTGGACCCTCAAATATAGTTCTCAGGAATATTTAGTGTGACACAGAATGTAACAAGGATGGCCCTTGGAAATACAAGTACTACTCATTTTTGCCAACTGAGTGGAGTGGACCAATGTGAAATAAAATGTCTTGCTCAAAGCTACAATGTGCTGCTGGGACGCAAACTCACAACCTTACAATCATTAGCTGGAAACCTTAACCACTAAGCCATATGTGTGTGTATATATATATAGGGTGGCCCAAAAGTAGGTTTACAGTTATCACGCAGGCATTTTAAATTTCTTTTAAAACATTACATTTAAATTTCTATCTTACAAACTGAAAATGGAGCTCGACAAAATTAACTAAATTAGCATAGAATAATGGTTTCATATTTTTTTATAATTAATATCTAAACTGTTAATATATGAACACAAAAGAGATGGTTAAATAACTGTAAACCTACTTTTGGACCACTCTGTACATCGACACACACACACTCACATCCGGCAGGCTTCTTTCAGTTCCGATATACCAAATCCACTTACAAGGCTTTGGTTGGCCCAAGGCTATAGAAGAAGACACTTGCCACTGAACCCAAAACCATGTGATTGTACCACTGAACCCAAAACCATGTGACTGGGAATCAAGTTCTTACCACACAGCTCACCAAGACACTCATCTCTCAAATGGCTAAATGCATATTTCCCTGTAAATAATCATCAACTCAATACAGAGAAACTAAACGAAGCAGCAGCACTGTGGAATTAACATGAATGTCTCGTTAGTAAGCGTTTCAGAGGTGCCCTGATGACCCAACTCAATTTAAAAAGCAGTAGGAAGAGTAAAGGAGTTCCAGAATGCAATAACGATTGGGTAAAATGTTCAGTACAGTTGCAGTGAATTCTGAGAAATTCGAACATATTTGGGTGCTGATGAGAGGAAAATAATACAACTTTAGGAACAGCACAAGTAGAGCAAGCAAACCCACATGATATTTAGTATAGGTTACACTTGAAATGTTATATAACGGATGTTTTCGAAAGGAATATTCCTGGAAATGATCAAATTAACGTTACTAAAAAATAAGCAAGATATAGGCCAAACTAGATTACATTTCACTAATATTTACTATCTTGATGGCAGTGGAAGTAACCAAGACAACCAGACACTAGACTGAATGCATCACTATAACTCAGTGGTTCTCAACTGGAGTCCAAATGGCCCCTAAGAGTCTATATAAGATTTTTGGGAGTCCATATAACAAAATAAATAGTAAATTAGGGATCCACAATAGAATTTGAAGGACCCCTAAAAATCAACCTACACATGTTAATGTGTGAAAAACAAAATAAATTTGAAAACCATTTCTATAAAACTAGTTTTTAAACATTGAATGGATATGAGGGTCCATCAGAATAAAATAGTATTCAAAGGGGTCTGTAGATAAAAAATGATTGATAACCCCTGTTGTAACTAGTTCAGTACCTTACTGTTCTATGTTAAGCTCTCACAAGTTCATTATCCTCCTCAGCAGCATTATAAAATCCACTTTTCCAAGCTAGCATGGATTGGACAGAGTTTGTTGAGGTTGATTTTCTACAGTCAGATGCCCTTCCTGTTATCGAGTGAGGTAATGTTTCCCGGTAACAAGACGCATCTCTGATGATTGGAGATGAAGAACACTGCTTGCATGGCAGTGATATGTACTTACAACTATCATGCAAGGCAAGTCGACAGTAACACATGTGCATATATACATATGTATGTGTACAAATACACACATACACACACACACATTGACTCTCTGACCGATAACTGATGAAGAATTGGTGACCTTCTGTGTTTTCTGTCTGTCTGTGTATTTAGTATATGTTCATTTACTACACATTTTTTAAATTATATATATATATATATAATTGTTATTTTTTAATTATATATATATAAGTAGGTCATATTTTCCGTTTGTTGTCTTTTTATTTAATCTTGAAAATATTAGTTATGTAACCCCCGCACTCCTTAATTTTTTACCTATATATGTGTGTGTGTGTGTGTGTGTGTAATTCAAAAAATAGAGGAAAAGACAAGAAATAAAACAACAACAACGTGAGGATGTAGCACATACAGAGTATTAATAAGACACACAGAGAAGGAAAAGAGTGGTTGTTTTACATTTCGAGCAAAGTTCATCTTCAGAAACAGGAAACATATCAAAGTCCAAAGGAAAAGGAAGGAGGGGGGAAAAAAAAAAAATCGGCAACACACAATGGACTTCTTTTTGATCTACCAAATTCACTTACAAGGCTTTCCTCAGTTTGAAGCTACAGTAGAAGATACTTGCCCAAGGTGCCATGCATTGGGATGGAACCTGAAACCATGTGGTTGGGAAGCAAACTTCTTACCACTCAACCATGCCTATGCTTATTCACAAAAAAAAAACAACAATAACCGTAATACATTCTTATTAATTTATTTAAACTATCTCCCAAAAACTGAAGAAAGGAAATAGTTTTTAAACTAAAGAAAGAAAATAGTTTTTAAATATAAAAAAAAATGTATCATGAAATAGTTTTAACACATGGAGTCAGTAATCCAAAACACTTTTTTCTTATTTATTCAAGACTTATTTTCAAACTTGACTATGACTTCAGTGCATTCTGCTTACTAACTTACAAAAAATTATGATTCATAGACAAAACTCAAAGACTGTGATCTCAGGTTTCAAGTCTTATAGGAAACCCCACTAATACTGTCCTTAATAATGCCACCCTCTTCAGGCAAATAATATTTCATGTGGTTTTCTGATGAAACAGCACAGTGCAACACGAAAAGAGTATTGGAATTAAGAGTAATAGTGATGGTCGAATCATCAACGTGGCTTCTCTTTCACCATCACAGGACATAACTAAGCTAAGTGAAGTGTTGCTCATAAGAAAACCAACAAGGTACATAACAAACATGCATGGATTATACAATGACACTACAGCTTGCCGAGGTAAGTATAAGATATACTGGCTGTGAGGTTCGGGAACTCACTTTGCAAACCATATGCTTTTGAATTCAGTCCCATTGCCCAGCATCTTGGGCAAGTGTTTTCTACTATAGCCCAAGGCCAACGAACGCCTTATGAGTGAATTCAGTACATGGAATCTGTGAAAAAGTCCATCATATGTGTGTGTGTCTTTGTACTGTGTTTGTCTCCACCATCGCTTGCAATGGTGTTGGATTACCTTCTAATGGTTTTAGTCATTAGACTGTGGCCATGCTGGGGCACCACACTGAAGAATTTTTAATCAAATGAATCGACCCCAGTACTTACTGTTTTTGTGTTTTTAAGCCCATTACTTATTCTATCAGTCTCTTTGCCAAACCACTAAGTTACAGGGGCATAAACACACCAACACTGGTTGAAAAGCAAAGTTGACCTCAGTGGAATTTGAACTAAGAATACAAAGAGCAGGAAAAATGCAAGCTTACTAAGAGAGATATTTTTTTCCAAATTTCCAATTATTTTCAAATTAAAACTGAAACGATCTACATTTTCATTCGACATATAGTAATAAAAAGGCTAATAGTGGAAATAAATTATTTAAATAAGTTTCTCATAATGTTCACTTATACGAACTATTGACAAATCACATTAGAACGGAGAACGTTCATTTTAACTAAAAGCAAGAAAAAAAGAACTTTTAAAAAGGAAAGAAAAATTACCGTCATGTTGGATGCTGGCTATGCCACTTTTTTACATTAAGTCAGAAAAACAACCAATTGTGAGTGTCCTTCATGTACCCAGTCAATGACTTTATCCGTTTAGGTATAAACAGGTCAAGGAGAACATTATGTATATACAGGCATATGTTAAATGTTATCAGACAACAAACCGCTATACTATCATTTAAGGACAAGGTTGAGGCACCGAATATGTACAGTACACAAAGAGACATTGAGATTCATTTTTATGATTTTCTTGTCTTTGGGGGAAGGGCTACTGTGCACAATCAGGGATTGGCGAATTTAGTATTGTTTAAATCATAGAAATTAGAGATGGAGGATAACGCATGATACTGTATAATACATAATTATAGAAGAGAAGTGAAGGAAGTACATAAGGCAAGTGTTACTCAGAATTAAACAATGATGAGTATGATAATTCATGTATTTTAATTAATGAGAGAAGCATAACAGAAGGAGAAATAATAAAGAGGCAAGTGTAATGAGTAAGCAATAGTATAACCCCAGGTCAGCCAGTATTGAACAAACCTAATGATCAAAGACATTACAAACTTAACCAAACAGACTTTCTTGTTTTGTTCATAGGTGCAGGTATGATTGTGTGGTTGAAAAGCCTGTTTCCTAACCATGTGGTCTTGTGTTCCGTCCCATTCTGCAGCACTTTGATCAAGTGTCTTCTACTACTGCACCAGGCTGACAAAAGCCTTGAGAGTGGATTTGGTAGATGGAAACAGAAAGAAGTCCATTATGTGTATGTGTGTATCTTTGTGATGTATTTGTCCATACAACCACTTGACAACAGGTATCAGTGTGTTTACATAGCCATAACTTAGCGGTTCAGCAAAGAGAGACAAACAGAATAAGTACTAGGGTTGATTTGTTCGACTAAACCCTTCAAGGCAATGCCCCAGCATGGTCACAGTCCAATGACTGAAACAATTCAAAGATAACAGATGTAGTGGGTCTTATACTACATTACCCAATGCATCCTTAAAAGATGGCGAAATGGGATTCAAGGAATTGGCTCCTATTCAAAGCAGATCAAGCTACCACATAGCGACTATCTCACTGGCTCATAATGGGTAAGTTTTCTAACAAAGGGGTTGTTGGCACCAACAAGTTCTGGAAAAACAGAGTTGTGGAGTGAGAGTAGACGCCAAAGTAAACATAGTATTATGATAAACTAGTGTAGTAAACCTACTTCATTGCTCAATTTAACTCTCATCTGGTCATTGGATACCTTTAACAGAAAGTACTGTGTTCTAAGTAATCAGACCAGATCTACAGTCCATGGATAACTTGATATTTCAATGCACTACTTCCTACTGTAGTGGCCCCATGGTATGTGGTTCCTTACTCCTCTTCTCTCCATGAACCTAAGTGGGTCATGAATGTCACCCTTCCTTCTCCAACTAGCCAAACAACAACAACAAAATTTTATTCAGGAGGAGAGGATTTAACCCTTTACCAGTTTTGTGTTGAAACTGACCAGATTTTGCCTCTCACACCTACCCGACAATAGGATTTTAAAAGTTAACAGATACTCTATCAAAATCTCAAAGCTACAAAATAACGCCAGATTAATTCAAAACTTATGAATAAATAAGGATTCTTTTGACAGAATAATGTGAACGCTAAAGGGTTAATGACCAATCAGATGATAGAAAGCAGATTTAAGTGACAAGAAAGCTGGAGATGATGCATCATTCCAAATAAATGAGCAGTAAGTATTCATGCCATAGCAGGAGATTGAGCTTTGAGTAGTTACTCAAGACTGAAGTATCTCTTTACTATAAAGGGAAGATCAACTAACCATTAGCCCTTTAGGATTCAGATTGCTCTGTCAAATGCAATGCTTATTCTCATTGTTTTAAATTAATCATGCATTATATTGTAGCTTAGAGATTTTGATGATGTGATGACAGCACGGGGCAAGTGTAAGAGGCCAGATCTGGTTGGTTTGAATATAAAACCAAACAATTTTGGGGTGAACATGGCCAGTTTAAATGCCAAAAAGTTAATGTTTACTGAGAAAGATCTTTCAGACTTTCAGATCTTTCATTCACAAAAAGAGCAAATGTAATTGTACATATTAACCCATTAGCATTTAAACTGGCCATATCTGGCCCAAAATGTTCTTCCTGTTTTATGTTCAAACTGAGTAGATCTGGTCTTCCACACCTACCTAACAATGTCATTGTAAAACTAAGCAATCACATCACTGAAATGTCAAAGCTACAAGATAATGCATGATTAATTCGAAACAATGCATCACATTTGATAGAGTAATCTGACCGCTAAAGGGTTAAACAGGACTCAAGAGAAGCTATAGGTTGATTTGTTGGTTATTGAACCTGTTACCCCTTTACCAGGTTGATCTACCAGCCCAGGGGAAGCAGGGGGGAATTGATCATTTCAGGAATAAGACTTTTCTACACAATCTTGAAGAACACGTTCATTGTGTATCTTGTATGAGAGTACCTGCAGCTTTACTAGGAGGGAACCTGTGGAAGAGGTAGAACCAGGAAGACATGGGATGAGGTGGTGAAGCATGATCTTTGAACAATGTGATTCAAGGAGGCAATAACAGGACCTTTGGCAATATGCCATGCTTGAGAAGACCCATCAAGCCAAGTGAAATCATAGTCATGGCTGATGCTGGTGTCACGTAACTGGCACATAGAAAGCATCCACCAAATGTTGGACCTCACAGAGGTGATGACTAGTGACTGAGACCTTTGGCGAAATGTTGAGCTTAAGAAGACCTATCAAGGCAAGTAAGATCATAGCTGTGGCCAATGTCACTATTGGAGGAGTTGGTGTTAGGAAGGACATCCGGCCATAGAGACAATGCCAAATGAGATCTGGAACCTGGCGCAGCCCTCCAGTTTACCAGTTTCAGTCCAACCATCTAACCCATACCAGCATGGAAAGCAGACAGTAAATGATGATGATGATGAAAAGGAAGGTAAGAATCAATCTACTGCATCACTAACAGATATTTTCTCACTATATCTATTTCACATGGTTAAGCAAATGAGAGCAAGCAAGAGAGAGAGAGAGAGAGAAGTCCAAATTGAATTTACCTACCAGAAAATGCTATACATGTTTTGGTTCCTTTCTACAGAATCTTTATGCATTCTTACCATGGTAGAATGTTCTGTTTTGTGAAAATTTTGTTTATTTTTTAACAGAAAAGCAAACATCTACAAATCCATTTACTCCTCTACTATTTATTATCATTACCATCACGAATAGTTTAACATCTGTTTTTCAAAGCTTGACGGGATGCTGGACAAGTCTGAAAAACTGCCTTTCTGATTCATCCATCCTATCATTTGGCAGTTTTCTTTCTCAAAGCCTAAAAAAACCATTGAAATCTGGTATAACTACACTAGAATTCAACAAGGCTAGAATTTGTAGTAATCTGTGTTAACAGTTCAGCAAAACATTATCTATATAAGTAAGGTATGAAGATATGTTGTGATATGGAAAATCTAATGTACACACACACACTATGGAATGCATGGGTGTGCTTCAAAGGGAAGGAAAATCTAAAGTTTCAAGGAAGACATGTTTCCCAATATTGGTACAGGCATGGTACTACAGTTAAGAAGTTTGACTTATGACCTTATAGTCTTGATTTCAATCCCACTACATGGCACCTTGGGTAGATGTCTTCTATGGCCCCAAACCACCCAGTACTTTGTAAGTGAATTTGGTAGATGGAAGCATCAAAAAGCCCTAATTCTGAAACATAGAGATATGCATATATTATATATTTATATAAATGGGTAAAGAATCCCTTCAGTCATGAATGACTAAGGGATTGCACCTAGAAAGTTCCCCTCCGAGGCACAAGTCCAGGCGAGGTTGTTTACGGAAGACCAGCAGTCACCTCCCCTCTACACACCACCAATGTTATCCAAGGGAAAGGCAAAGGCTGATACGACTTGGCACCAGTGATGCTGCAACTCATTTCTACAGCTGAGTAAACTGGAGCAACATGAATAATTACTAGCATTTGTGAGGTTGCAAAGTTACTCATAAGACCAGAAAAGAACAGAGGGAAAAGACCACAACTATATGGTAGGGGTATTTGGGAGGAGGTGGTAGCTTTATACCAGGTTTTGAGTGACCAAAGTATGACAGAGGGACAAGCACAAGCATCTTGCTATAGTGATAATACATGGCTACTCCGTATTATATAAGGGTGGGTGTAGCTAGTAGGAAGATAAAAATGGTAATGATCTTTATAGAAGTCAAAACAAGAACTGACGTTTTTTATATATCTGTCACTAGATTCCAGTCACACATTTGTTATTCTAGTGACCTGTATAAAAATTCAACCCTTAATGCAAAACATGTAGACATTAATTAACAGTCCAATGTTAATATGATGCACACTTGTGTACATATTTACACATATATTAGATAAACATATATAGATGTAAGGATATGATACACTTGGTTGGGGAGGGTGGGGTACCAAAAGGTTAACAAACTCTACTCAACAGATACTGACACATCAAAAGTATATATAAGGACATAGTGACAGTGACGTCACACAGATTAAAGATGAGAGTAAATTGATGATTAAATCCTAACTATTTACAGTTATTGATTACTGATGATTCAAACTATATACAAATAGAAAGAGACTATTTTTTTCTTCATTTGAATGCTGTTAGTTTAAATATGAAAATTTTAAATTAGACTAATGTAATTAGTGACTAAGCAACACTATAAAAATGAACACAGGCTAAAGTCATTTTTTAAGCCATTTTCCTTTAACAAAATGGGAAGTATGTATAACAGATCAAGAAGACTGAAATCATATTATACTAATACTTGGTTAGGTAATCTGAAATATCTCAAAATCAGATCATACATATGAGACACTGAATCTGTAAGCTTCATCATCACATGGCTGAGAGGTTAAAAACTCACTTTGAATCATGTGGTTCAGAGTTATGTGGCACTATGTGTGCATATTTGTCAACAAATACCTCTTGACAACTGGTGATTTTTGGTTACACATCCATAACTTAATTGTTCCGGTCACTGTAGCATTCACATTTTCTTGCCTTCAGTGAAATTTCATGGTTAATCTTGCATGGCTCAGTGGTTAGAGCGTCGAGCTTACGATCGTGAGGTTGTAAGCTCGAATCCCGGACTGGGCTGCGTGTTGTGTTCTTGAGCAAGGCACTTTATTTCACGTTGCTCCAGTTCACTCAGCTGTAGAAATGAGTTGCGACGTCACTGGTGCCAAGCTGTATCGACCTTTGTCTTTCCCTTGGATAACACTGGTGGCGTGGAGAGGGGAGGCTGGTATGCATGGGCGACTGCTGGTCTTCCATAAACAACCTCGCCCGGACTTGTGTCTAGGAGGGTAACTTTCTAGGTGCAATCCCATGGTCTGTGTCGTGACCGAAGGGGGTCTCCAAACTTAAGGCCATCATACTGAAAAATTCATGACTGGCCCAAATGACTTATGGCATATGAAAGTAAAGCTCTCTAAGATCTCCAGAGGGGCTATACTGCTCATGGTGCCCTTGATCTCATGTTTGGGACTGATCCCTTTTTTCCCCAGATGCTGTCCCAAAACCATGAAATTGTTGCCACCCCCATGATAAACTGTCTAATTCATGCACTCCGGGTAAAATTCTAATCTTCTATGTATAGTCACTCTGTTACATGAACAAAAGATCAATGAAGCTGAACAAATTGAATTTGGACTAATCTGATCGCAAGATTTTTGACCAACCTGATGAAGTCCAATTCTTATGTTTCTGGGCAAACTCAATTCAGACACATTAGTTGTTTTCAAGTTAATTGTAGATACAAATATTCTTTTTCTTCCTGATATATTTCTTTTATGTACTCCTAAAAGAATACAGCTCTTCTTGGCATTTGCCATTAAAGCTATATTTTTCACTGAATGTTTTTTTGGTATTTTCTCAAAACTTCATTGTAATTCTCAACACAATCTTTGTATTTTCTGTAACTACTACAAGATCACTTTTAAATATATAAAAAAATATATTTTCCAATGATAGAAGCTAAAGTTCCCTGGCAAATGTCATACCTTGCTGTCTTCTTCAAGAATACAGAAAAAAAATTATATTACATACATACATATGTATATACATACATACATATGTATATACATACATACATACATGTATATATATATATATATATATATATATATATATATAACAGGAAGGTTTACGAAAATAAACAAAAGACGAAGGCAGGTGGAGTACAAACAAACAAATGTATTAGTATAGCGCTCAGGAATAGAAATAGAAAAAGTCTTTTACGTTTCGAGCCTACGCTCTTCGACAGAAAGATACACAGAAAAAAAAATGCGTGTAGGAGCTAACGATCTATCATGGCGTCCAGACTCCGGACAGTACACATATATATGTGTATATTATATATATATATATATGAGTGTATGTATGTATGTATATATATATATTTTTCAGCTACTCCCACCCATTCCTATATAATCCAAGGTAGCCAAGTATCTCATCAAAAGCAAAACACCTGTGCTAATCCTACTATTATACTTTGGCCTCTGAATACCTGACACAAAGCCACCTCCCATCTAAAGCAATCCCACTCAGTCAAAGGTTTTTCTTCTCTTTGTCTAGCAAATTATTCAGCCACCTCACTAGTGCCAGTGCCATGAAAAAGGTACCTTGTGCACTCTGTAAAGTGCTGTATCCTGTTAAACCATCCAAATTATTGTGACAGCATGGACGTTGGATGCAAAATGACATATTAAAGAATAAAGAACATGGAAATAAAGATTTTAAAAAATTTAAAAAGAAGGACCGAAAAATTGTTGCCTCCATATTCAAGGCATACAACACTAAATACAAACTGCATTACCTTGCGTCAACTATACAGATATTAACCTCATCAGTTACCCAGAATTCTGGAATTTACCCTGAGAAAAAAAGATAGGAAGAAGCCTAAGCTAGTCTAACTTGCCTGGCTTTCCACTGGTTATGATGAGTGTCCCATTTGATCCAATCAATGGAATAGTCTGTTCCACAAACATGCTTACCCTTAATATAGTTCTCTGGGAGATTCAACATGGCCCTTTAAAATACAGGTACAACTCACTTTTGCTAGCTGAGTTTGAGTGGTGCAACAAGAAATAAAGTGTCCTGATCAAGGACAAAATGCACAATTGGGAACAGAAGTCACAACCTTACAATCATGAGCTGAATACTCAAGTGATTCAACTAACTGCCTTCTAACTGTATGTGTAAAGTACATGTTTGGACTGTGAACAAGAAAGAGTACAGACATCATTGAAACAAATGTAATTTATATAGGCACAGGTATGGCTGTGTGGTTAAACTCGCTTCCCAACCATGCAGTTTGGGGTTCAGTTCCACTGTGTGGCACCCTGGGTAAGGATCTTCTACTATAGCCCCAGACAAACCAAAGCCTTTTGAGTGGATTTGGCGAGAGAAACTCATGAAGCCTTTTCTGTGTATGTATACATGTATACATATATAACAAATGCGCAATTCTGTCTGTCCATTCATCCAGGACCCCTGCTCTACATTGACATATACCTTTTTGGAATCAGGATGAGCCTGGGATTGAAAATCTGCCCTTCATTTGGTTCTTGAACATCCAACATTGGGATCGGGTCTGGATGAAGATTTGTTGAATGCTATCAGTTGAAAATTCAAATTTTAAAAGAACTCCAAAAATTTGGGAACTTACAAGTTTTTCATTTAAAATGAATTTTAAAGTAATACCATATTGGTAGCGTAATACCTTATTGGTAGGGTACCAATAAATGCATTACTATTGCTCTCTTTAGATTTGGGCTACAGACCCAGTTATCCATCCGCAGGAGCTAGCTTAAAATCACCTCATATATATGTATAAGTGTATGTGTGTACCTTTGCCTTGACATGATTTCATGATTGTAAATAAGCATTATTTTCATACAAGTGAGATTGTTCATTTCCAGTCTTTACGAAAAACATTTGACGACAGGGAAATATCACCTTGCTTAGTAACAGATGAAACAGGAAGGACATTCGACCAAAGAAATTCTGCCCAACTTATGCAAGCATGGAAAAATGGAAGTTAAATGATGATATGGTTGTCAATTAATTAGTTTTTTGTACCTTCAGCCAAAACCAATGTTAAGATTAATTTCAGCTTTGATTCGAGTTTGTATCATAATCATTTAACGTCTGCTTTCCATGCTAGCATGGGTTAGACAATTTGACTGAGGACTGGCGAGCCAGATGGCTGCACCAGGCTCCAATCTGATCTGGATGAGTTTCTACAGCTGGATGCCCTTCCTAATGCCAACCACTCCGAGAGTGTAGTGGGTGCATTTACATACCACCAGCATGAGGGCCATTCAGGCAGATGGCTGCACCAGGTTCCAATCTGATCTGGATGAGTTTCTACAGCTGGATGCCTTTTCTAATGCCAACCACTCCGAGAGTGTAGTGGGTGCATTTACGTACCACCGGCATGAGGGCCATTCAGGCAGTACTGGCAACGGCCATGCTCAAATGGTGTTTTTTACATGCCACCTGCACAGGAGCCAGTCCAGCAGCACTGGCAATAACCTCGCTTGAATATTTTTTTTCACGTGCCAGTAAGGCGGTGCTGGTAATGATCATGCTCAAATGGTGCTTTTTACGTGCCACCAGCACAGGAGCCACTCAGCTGCCCTGGCAACGATCACGCTTGGATGGTGCTCTTAGCACTCCAACAGTTTTCTGGTTTCTTAGAAAAATTAGTTTTCGTTTTCACCAGTGCAAACGAGTCAAAAAGAAATAGCAGCCAAATCACTCTCAAATTGACTCCATCTTATATAAAGGAAGACACCCTAGATAACGAAGTCTCTGATGTATAAAAAGACTGGTGGGACATGGTTGGAATGCTTCTGATCATAGATTTGCTGAATCATGTCTGATAAAGGGCTAAGCAACAATGCTCCTTCTGGTTTGATCACAACACAACCTGCTGTTGAAACAGTCAAAATATTTAAACATGTAACAGTATAGTGTTTTGTTCAGACACTGCAGGTCACCCTTGACTTAGCAGACACATGAACAAAGGCGTTTCCAGCTGTCACTGTCCTACCTTTCTTTCTAGGTGTATCTACGATTATATTTTGTAATGCAGTTTATGCAAGACAGAATTTTTAATTTCAGATATATTTTACTGCTCTTTCTAGCATGTTAAGTGATCCACACAGATGCAGCCATACCAGAACTATGGTAAAGAGTGGGGAGAAGTTACTCCTCTTGGTGCAAAATTTCCTCCGGCTTCTCATGCTTAAGTGGGAGGGTAACAATAACATCTTAGCCTCCCTGCCACCACTAGCACCAAGACTAGGCCAGTGACCTGTCTGGGCACATTGTAGATAAAGCAGTAGGTAACACCATGTACTTGTTTCTATCATCAAGAGACATCTCACCCCCAATTAACAACTCAAAACTTGTTTCACTCAAATAACGAGAAAGCTTTTTCTTGTGTTTATCTGTTGTTTTACTCATTGGACGGCAGCCAGAATGGGACACTACCTTGAAGGGTTTCAAGCCAAACAAATCGACCCCACTACTTTTTTTCTTTCCCCCACTTTTTCTAAGCGTGGTACTTATTCTATCAGTCTCTTATGTCAAACCAAGTTACAGGGATGTAAACAAACCAACACCAGTTGTTAAACAGCAGGACACAAACACATGTGTATGTGTGTATATATATATATACAGGACAGGCTTCTTTCAGTTGCCATTTAACAAATCCACTCACAAGGTTCTGACAGGCCTGGGGCCTTAGTAAAAGACACTTGCCCAGAGTTCCACACAGTGAGGCTGAACCAAAAACCACGTGATGCCTGCACCTGTTCATTATATATGTATATATATATATATATATATATATATATATATATATGAATGCATATACACACGTGTATATATGTGTGTATGTGCATATGCATTCATACATATATATTTCTTTTAATTTATGCTGATTTCATCACAACCACAGTTGAATATATATTTTCCATCAATCGACTAATTCCCTAAAATATGCAAAGTGCCAAATATTTAACTATCATCACATATACAGTGTTGACACACATACCCACAAAATATCATTTGGAAACAGGCATCTTGCTTCTTTGACCTTCTACTGGCTGAATTAAGAACAAACAAGCATGTTCTCCACTTAAATTCTGATTCAGAAGGCCAAAGATATGCTAAACTCAAGTTATAAAACTATCCCCAACAAAACAAACTTCTTCGAAACATTCTAGAGAGAACCAAAAAGAAAAATAATTGAATAATTAAACAGGTGCAAGCATGGATGTGTGGTTAAAAAGGCTTGCTTCCCAACCACTTCGTTCCAGGTTCAGCCCCAATGCACGGCACCTTAAACTATAATAGAAGTGTCTTCAATAGCACTGAGCCAACCAAAGCCTTGTGAATATGGTAGACGGAAACTGGGTGAAATCCCATTGTGTGTGTGTCTGTGTGTATCTTTGTGTCTGTGTTTGTCACCCTTATATCGCTTGACAACCGGTATTGGTTTGTTTGCGTCCACAAAAGGGTCTTCAATAGCACTGAGCCAACCAAAGCCTTGTGAATTTGGTAGACGGAAACTGGGTGAAATCCCATTGTGTGTGTGTCTGTGTGTATCTTCGTGTCTGTGTTTGTCACCCCTATATCGCTTGACAACCGGTATTGGTTTGTTTGCGTCCGCAAAAGAAACCAACGGAACCAGTACAATACATTTTATAGGGAAAGAAAGTATTGGGCCCCGATCTGTTCGACTAAACTCTTTTAAGGCGGTGCCCCGGCATGACTGCAGTCGAATGACTGAAATGAATAAGAGACAAAACCAAAAAAATAAAATAAAATAAAATACAAAAATAGCGCTATTATGAAAATCCGTGAGAAAAAAATGGCATTTGATTTATGGGGCCCTAAACTACACTTCTACTGTCATTTCAAATCTATATTACTTGAGAATACCAGGAACTATTAAGCGCCACTTCACATTGGTTCTTCCATTCCTGTCTGATAAAATGAGCCAAGACCTTCCAAATAATTGATTAATTTTCCTCGAAACGAAATACCAAAGATCATATGAGTTTCAATTTTAATAAATTTTTTCAAATAAAATTCACAATAAAAACAAATAATTCCATCTTATTTAGACGCAAAGCCTCTCATTTTAAAAGAGTGAAGAATGAGAGTGCAACGATCATCGTTGGTTTTTGTTTTTTAAGGATTATTTTTCGGGTACGAGATATTCTGATTTCAACTACAAATCGAAACCTACCAGCCAGGAAGAACAACATTCGACAAACCTCACGTAATTGTCTGTCTTCTTATATATAGGCAAAGTTGTTATACGAATAAATTTAATATATATTATAATGAAGAGCATTCAAAAGAGATTTACACTAATATTATTCCGAGTTTTCACGTAATCACTTTCCGACATAAAGCGAAACTCAGAGTAACCACAATGAAAAATCTTCTTTTAATTATCAACTCTCATCGAGTTCTTTTTATTTATACATACAGAAGTTTTATATATATATATATATATATATTATCGATTAACTAATTACTCTGAACAGGAATAGTTAACACGTCTGAGTCATTTCGTATTCTAGACGTCATTAAAATAAATACGATTTATTTAATATGGTCATCAATAAATTCTACATCACCACAGACACACGCAATTACACGGAAGAGAGGAAAGTAAATAATATCTTAGTCCTATATGTGTTGAACGGATTAGATAAGAGAAGACGGGAGAGAATATTAAAAACGAATAAACGATAATAGTCTTCCACGAGACACACACCACTAGACAATAAGTTAATGTTTAACATAAAGGTGATTGTTGTTGGATGAGCTTTTACGTAACAACAATGCAAACTTTGTTAATATGGTGGAACACGTGGTTAGCTCCCATCTTTCAATTTCTAGGATACACTGACGTCTGTCTCTAGCTTTCGCAGTCCCAAATAAAAACCAAGAAATATACTTTCAAGTGGTTATTTTTGATTTCCGTAAGCCAACCTTCCTTTTCGCTGGGTTTTTCCTGTATACTTCCTTCTTCCTATTATATATATATATATATATATATATATATACTTTATTTAAAGCAGCAGAAAATTCAACAAAATTCTGCTGCTTTAAATAAAGCATATTACTCTACCACTGGTATTTGAGTACTCTTTTTTTCCACCTTGTTTCACATTTATGCGTTTACTCCGGTATATATAATAGCACACACAGACAGACGTCTCAAAATGAAATATACACTCCTCATATGTTTTATCAATGCGGACACTACTCGTATGTACGATGCTCAATCGGGTTAAATTATTTTTAAAAAGTGCACCTGGGAATATCTATTAAAAAATTAGATTAAGAATTTAAATGCATCACATGTCGTTATTTTGTTTCTAGAAATAAATCTTCAAAAACTCGATGACGTCTATTTATTTGTGCGTGCGTGTGAGTGATGTCTGAGCTGAGATTGCGTGCGTGTGTTTATATGCATCTCTAGTGGGCGGAGGTGAAGAATAAGTACACCATCCATTTTCGGCGTAAACCTCACCCTAAACACCGGGTGTACGTGTTTTTTACTTTCGCCCTATAGTGTGTATGTATGTTGTATAAACCACAGAATCCAGTTTTGCTCGGGTTCATTTCTACCTAAACACCCTACATTTTGGAGGAATGGCTTCAAAAAAGATGCCGAACGTCTTCTGTTTGGCTTAGGGATGTCGATGCACTCCGAACTATGTTACAACAAAGCTGTTCAAAAGCTGGTTTCATTGGGCTTCATAAAAGGGGCAAAAATAAACCAAATCTTAGAACCTAATGATCCAATAGCCTTCTTAAAAAAGGGGCGCATCTCCTAGCGTAAAATTTCAGCATACAACTTGAAAGATCAAAAAATAGAGACGTGTGTGTGTACACAAACACTTTTATATATTACAATGAGGATGTGTGTGTATATATATATATATATATATATTTAAACGAGAGGAGGGGGAATTGGATGAGGTGATCATCATCTGACACATGATCCTCCTCCAATGCCCCCATCCCCACTCAAAAGATCTCTGTCTTGCAAAGTTACTTGGTGACCCTGCCAGTGTTGGTGCCACGTAAAAATCATCCAGTCCACATTGTAAAGTGGTTGGCGTTTGGAAGGGCATCCAGCTGTAAAAGCCATGCCAAAACTGACCTCGCCTGTGCTTGTGTCACGTAAAAAGCACTGCCCACTGTGAAAACCCTGCCAAAACAGATACAGGAGTCTGGTGCAGGCTCCTGCCTGGCCAACTCTTGTCAAACCGACCAAACCCATGCCAGCATGGAAGACGGACGTTAAACGATGATGGTACACAGTGTTTATAACTATTCTGATAGAAAACTAGTCAATATACCGATGGAAATGCAAACAGTTTATAGAGTACAGTGTATACTCTCACTTTCTCTCTTACACACATACACACTATATATATATATATACATATATATATATATATATATATATATATATAAGGGACGTAGTGGGAGCAGCCCCTGAGTTTGCCGCCCCCTACTCTGGGATCCCAAACCCTATACATGCTTTTACAGCAGAACCAAAAGGGCTGCACCCTATCCCTCAAGAATACATAATATGAAGGTGTTGATTCGAGCGGTTAGGATGCTGTGTCCTTGAGCAAGGCGCTTTATTTTACGTTGCTCCAGCCAAGTCAGCGGGAAAAAAAGGGAGGGGTACCATCCCATCGCTGGCGCAGCCCTCTCGTCTCGCTCAAGACTGTCACATCACTTCCTGGATGTTCTGTCGGGTGAAGAGAGGTGTGGCCGAGAAGTTATCTACAAAATCTGTTCACGACTACACAGGCACATGAAACAAGTTACGGGCAACCATGGTACTAAATCATACTCGCTTGAAAGTGAGGGATACATGCACAGGAATGGCTGTGTGGTAAGAAGCTAGCTCTTCCCTACAACATTGTTCCGGGTTCAAAACCCATTACGTGGCACCATAGGAGTCTTCTACTGTAACCGTCTACTCACACAGAAATACGCCTGTCGTATACATATTATTCATATGTAAGGACTGGAGTCGATTCGTCTAACTTTAAAACTGTTCGGGGCGGTGCCCCAGCATGCCTGCAGTCCAATGATTGAAACGATATATATATATATATATATATATATATATATATTATATATATGCATGTGTGTGTATACTAGCATCGTACGTATGAACGTGCAAACCATACGAATTCCCAAAAACCGGATTTTGGTAATGACGGGTGATGAGATATTTAAACGTATATTTAACCATGAATATATATAAGATGCATAGTTATCAATTTTTCAGAGTTTTTTGTTTTTGTTTTCTTTCTTTTTATTGCTTTTTTTATTGCTTTTGGTGGCGGGGGTGGAGCTGGTCACGGTTAGGTATCAACTTACAGTCGTTCTAGAACAAATTAAAAAAACCTTCGGCCGTAATAGAATTTAGAAGGGAAACACTTAAAACGATGACAAAAAAGTTAAGGTGCGGGATGACGTTAATTACGAAAAAATAAAACCCACAGGAAACTTAGATGTTCTTATCTATATTAAGGTCACCATCACATGTGTGTGACTATATCTGTGTGTGTGTGTGTGTGTGTGTGTATATATATATATATAATGGGTGTGTGTCTTCCGATACGAAACGTTAGGTCCCTGAGTAATTCCTATTGTGTGTTTTAGCTTACATCATACACGTGTATATATATGTGAGTTCTGGTTCGAATCTGTAGTCTCCTCAAGTAATCCCTATCGTATTTTCAACTTACATTACACATACGTGTGTGTGTGGTGTGTGTGTAGACGTTCTATAATGGCGAAATGATTATAAACAGAGAGAGACAGGCAGAAACAAAGGCAAAAAGAAAAACAATATTCACTTTGGAACAGTTGCGAAAATTCTAAAGAATATGTGGAATAATAAAATTGAGTGAGACACAGACCAGAAGGAATTTGAAAATGTTTACGTGGTTCCGTTTGATAGGATATTAATAGAGAATGGATTACACACACACACATATGTGTAACCCAAAGTATGGGCATAAAGGCATGTGTGTGTACACATAGATACATGCATGTATGCATACACACACACATATATATATATATATAATAAGCGTGTCAATATATATATATAAATATAAGCATATATAGATGTGTAGGGATATATTCATATACAGAAAAAGCAGTGTGTATGTATGTAAGCGTATATATAATAATGATGATGATATATGTATATATATATATATATATAGGGGACTATGCGTAACCGTGTTTACATAATCAGATGTATTTGCATATATAAATGTCTACATATCTACACAGATGTGTGTGTGTGTATGTGTATACGTGCGTATGTGTGAGAGAGAGAGCTAGCTAGTGTATGTGTGTATGTGCGTGCGTATATATAATCATATGTGTATGATTTGTAGGGACATAGTCATATGCAGAAATATGTAGGTATATATATACACACACACACACATATAGAATAGGAGCAAGTCTCTATATGGGTATACACATCTGTGCATATATATACATACATCTGTACGTACGTATACATATCTGCACAAATATCTGAGTATATATACACATTACTATATATATATAGGTATATGCCTGTGTGTGTATATTCTATTTGATGTATATATATATAGTCTCTATATGGGTATACACATCTGTGCATATATACATACATCTGTACGTACGTATACATATCTGCACACAAATATCTGAGTATATATATATATATAGGTATATGCCTGTGTGTGTATATTCTATTTGATGTATATATATATATGGGCGATCATATATATATAAATATATAGGTATATGCCTGTGTGTGTATATTCTATTTGATGTATATATATATATATATATGGGCGATCATATATATATATAGATATATGCCTGTGTGTGTATATTCTATTTGATGTATATATATATATATGGGCGATCATATATATATATATATATATATATAGGTATATGCCTGTGTGTGTATATTCTATTTGATGTATATATATATATGGGCGATCATATATATATATATATATATATATATATATATAGGTATATGCCTGTGTGTGTATATTCTATTTGATGTATATATATATATATACACATACATACACTGAGGACAGGTGGCTTTCTGAAGAAATGACTTCTTGTAAACAGAAGAGGGTTGATAATTTATTGGTGTTGTTGTTTTTAGTTGCAATTCGCTTTTATTTTAGATAAGAGCAGAAAATAATTACCAGTATCAGAGTGTACCGTCACCATGAAAGCAATGGGTAAGAAGAACCCAGTTGTCTGAACCGACATGTCATCGACAAAAACCGGTGGTGACAATGACAATTAATGGCATTCGCTTATTAAGTGTACTCTACACACAGACCACACATATTAGATAAAACTCATGACTTTGGAAGACGACTTGACAAGAGAGAAGGGGGAAAAAAAAACAATATATATCTACGTATATATATATATATATATATATATATATATATATGTGTGTGTGTATATATATACAAATAGATATGAAAATACCTCTTGAAAAGCAGAGGATGAAGGAAGGAAAACAAAATGAAAACTCAACGAACCTACAGCATAGTCAGTCCCGAGTATTTTGCTCTGTTTTCAGCGATGAAAAAAAATCAGACAATACCACCTAGGCGGAACTGATACAGGACGTACATTTTTCAAATGCATTCCAAATAGATCGTAATTCGTAACCTCCTCCCATTCCTAGCTCTCGAAATGTTACAGAACACAAAGTGGGGGTTCTGTTTCGAAGAGCTTCACAGTTGCGAATCGATCCCCCATTTACTGCTATTACGATGATGTGCAACACTTATATATATATATATATATGTATATATATATATATATATATATACACACACAATCTGTTTCATTCACTGCCTAAACACTTTATCATCGGCGTGTTAACGAAATCAAATTGATTCGTTAAAATTGCGCACAGGTATGGGATAACGGCGAAAAAAAAAGATAGAAACATTGAGAGACGTGAAAAAGAGCCCAACTTACCGGCTACAAAAATTCAAGTAAAGTTTTGCTTGTTTCTTTTTTCCTCGGCAGGAAATTCCAATCTACGACTGCCTTGTCTAAAAATGGCGACGACAGCTTCCTGTTTTGCCAACCAACAGCAGCGAGGATGCAAATTAAAAAGAACAGCAACAGTTGGTGGGAAAAGTCCGCATAATTTCTCAAAAAAAATTTAAACCTAATACAACGAAAAATATCAACGACGTGAACAGTGTAGAATTAATTTCTAAAAAAAATCGTTTAACGCATTTTGCAAATAAAATTTAAATAAACAGGGTCATTTCTGGGATTAAATAAAAAAAAAAGAAAAACAACCAACCAACAAACTAACAAACAAACAAACAAAAGAGTAAAAATTTCTGCTTGGATATATAGTATGTGTTAGAGCTCAAACGGGGGAGGTAGTGCGTTTGTAGTAAGAGCCAAGGCAAAAAGAACCCGTATGTCGGAAGCAACGTGCAGTGCTGCTCCTTGTCCGATGCCAGTTGCAGGTGGAGATGTGTAACGTCGTCTTGATGCTGACTGATGCAACCAAAACCACAATAAGGTAACTTATTTTAATGAATGGACACGCTTAATAGAGTCCCCACTTTTTTCTCTTAACACTTAATAACCTTAAAAAAGAAATCTAACCATACGATCTTGTAAATCTATATATATTCTCTTGATTGAATATTTGTTTGTGTATGTTTATATACTGCAATACCATAACAATTAAAATTTTTTTTCCTTCTTCTAATTAGGTACTAAGATTACCTATATATATATATATTATATATATATATATACACACACAATCTGTTTCATTCACTGCCTAAACACTTTATCATCGGCGTGTTAACGAAATCAAATTGATTCGTTAAAATTGCGCACAGGTATGGGATAACGGCGAAAAAAAAAGATAGAAACATTGAGAGACGTGAAAAAGAGCCCAACTTACCGGCTACAAAAATTCAAGTAAAGTTTTGCTTGTTTCTTTTTTCCTCGGCAGGAAATTCCAATCTACGACTGCCTTGTCTAAAAATGGCGACGACAGCTTCCTGTTTTGCCAACCAACAGCAGCGAGGATGCAAATTAAAAAGAACAGCAACAGTTGGTGGGAAAAGTCCGCATAATTTCTCAAAAAAAATTTAAACCTAATACAACGAAAAATATCAACGACGTGAACAGTGTAGAATTAATTTCTAAAAAAAATCGTTTAACGCATTTTGCAAATAAAATTTAAATAAACAGGGTCATTTCTGGGATTAAATAAAAAAAAAAAGAAAAACAACCAACCAACCAACAAACAAACAAACAAACAAACAAACAAAAGAGTAAAAATTTCTGCTTGGATATATAGTATGTGTTAGAGCTCAAACGGGGGAGGTAGTGCGTTTGTAGTAAGAGCCAAGACAAAAAGAACCCGTATGTCGGAAGCAACGTGCAGTGCTGCTCCTTGTCCGATGCCAGTTGCAGGTGGAGATGTGTAACGTCGTCTTGATGCTGACTGATGCAACCAAAACCACAATAAGGTAACTTATTTTAATGAATGGACACGCTTAATAGAGTCCCCACTTTTTTCTCTTAACACTTAATAACCTTAAAAAAGAAATCTAACCATACGATCTTGTAAATCTATATATATTCTCTTGATTGAATATTTGTTTGTGTATGTTTATATACTGCAATACCATAACAATTAAAATTTTTTTTCCTTCTTCTAATTAGGTACTAAGATTACCTATATATATATATATATATATATTTTCCTGATCTGATCACCTATT